>NW_027507764.1:577737668-577938703 GCF_037356315.1 Lithobates pipiens | reverse complement strand
TTTAGAGATGACACCCAATTGCAGTGATATCTTTCAAAGGGGAAACTAGTTCTGGCGACAATAAGGAGGGACAGAGATTGGGAACTTTATAGGTGCAAATTGAGAGAAATATCAACTATGGATAATAAAAACGCTCTTTTATTTTGAGAAAACTAGATAAAAGGTCATTCATTTGAAAGAAGAATGAAGAAAAAGTGAAATACAAATAATGGCTAGTACAGCCGATTTACAGTTTCAACAAAAGGAATATATAATGGTCTTTCCCAACATGTTTCACCCATAAGTCGGGCTTCCTCAGGGGATGCTGGTTGTTTGCAACATACAATGCCTTCTATATCGCCTAAAAACAAAAAGGAGACCAAGAACTGCCAGGATGGCTAGATGTTTTGCTGCATCAGAAAAATAAATAAATAAAAAAATTAAAAAAAATCATGTGCTAAAGTGACCATAGATCAGGCATATGCAATTAGCGGACCTCCAGCTGTTGCAGAACTACAAATCCCATGAGGCATAGCAAGACTCTGACAGCCACAAGCATGACACCCAGAGGTAGAGGCATGATGGGACTTGTAGTTTTGCAACAGCTGGAGGTCCGCTAATTGCAGATCCCTGCCATAGATGATAGCTCAAGACCAAAAAAAGACAGGTTCTGCAGCAGGCTATACGCCAGGAGCCACACACCACCATGTATTCTGATCCCTTTGAAAATATCTCTGTGAAAGAGAACAGCGTGCCTGTATCCCCTGGCTACCACAGCGTTAGTTATGGTGACAACCAGGGGATTCCCTCACTTTGGAGCACGAGGCCCGTGGCTACGGCTGCCCGTCGTCTCCACCCACGGCACCTCTTCCTTCTCCAAGACTTTGGTGCCCAGCGGCAAGAAACAGGAACTGGCCAGTGTGATCTTCACGCTCTCCAGTCCAGACCGCGTCTCCCAAATGGCACTTTGTAAGTGTTGTCACCCTATCCAGACCTTGCACTTGTCCATGCATCCGGGAAGAGGCTCATCTCTGCTCCTCACCCCCCCCCCCCATCTCAGCAGTTGGCAGCAGGGAGGAGGACAGAACTGCTCCTACAGATCTTGTGCTTTTCTGTGCAGCTGCGGAGAGGCTCCTCTCTGCCAACTCCATCTCAGCAGTCAGTACCAGAGAGGAAGACAGCACTCATCTGTCAGATCCTGCCCGTTTCTGTGGAGATGCAGCTCCCCGCCAGCAGACAAAAGATAACAGAATTCCTGCACCTCTGTGTAGCAACAACACCCCCTAGTCACCTCCTCCCCTGGTCTCAGCATTCAGCAGACACTGGCAGCTGCCTCTGGCCCTCCTCTGGTTTAGCTCCAGACCCTGCACTTGTCCATGCATCAGAGAAGAGGTTCATTTCTGCCCCCCCCCCCACCCCGAACCAATCTCAGCTGTTCGCAGCAGAGAGGGAGGACAGAACTGCTCCTGCAGATCTTGTGCTTTTCTGTGGAAATGCTCATCTCTGCCCCCCCTCCTCCAATTTAAGCAGTCGGCAGCAAACAGAACGAGAAAACTCCTCATACAGATCCTGCATCAGTGTAGCGGCAGCACACCCTCGTCACCGCCTTCCCTGGTCCCAGCATTAAGCAGACTGGCATCTGCTTCCAGCCTCCTCCAGACCCTGCACTTTCTGCTTTCCAGCCTCTTACCTTGTACTGCTGCAGGGAAGGGAGGTGCACTGCAACATAAGGGAACCTTTGACTTCTTACATTGGGGCACTCTTGACACCTGCTGAAGGGGGGGGGGGGGGGGGGGGGGTAGTGGAGTGCTCTGGACATATAGTCTTACAGATACACAGGTTCAGGCTGGTGATGGGGGTGTATGGTGTGGGGATATTATCTTGGCACACTTTGGGCCCCTTAGTACCAATTGGGCATCGTTTAAACACCACGGCCTACCCAAGTATTGTTGCTGACCATGTCCATCCCCTTTACGACTACAGTGCCCCCATCTTCTGATGGCTCCTTCCAGCAGGATAATGCACCATGTCACAATGCTCCAATCATCTCACCACTGAACAAGGAGGTCACTTGCACTCCAATGGCCTCCACACTCACCACATCTCATCCAATAGATAACCTTCGGGATGTGGTGGAACGGGGGGGAGATCTGCAGCAACTGCGTGATGCCATCATGAAACTAGGGAGCAAAATCTCCGTGGCATAGATACAAGGGGTTGGAAACTATCCTCATGACCTGAATGCGTGACTTCCTTATAAATATTCTAGGTGTCCAGCCGTCCCGTGTGACTGTAGGCGATCACTCCTAGCAGACTCCTGAAGCCAGACCAAGCTAGAAGCCGTAGTCCAATACGAGGAATGAGGCCCGGTGGACCAGCCTGCTAATGGAGCCTGCACAGTGAAGATAAGACCATATACAGGGAGGAGATGGTGTTCATCGGCGGAGGGGTATTGCATCCAGCCAGCTGTCACAAGTAGATGGGCTGAGACCCGCTCTGACCCCGGCTCCACTATTCACCTTCATTAGGACCAGCATGAGGGCCTGCCAGGCCTCCCACAAGCACCACATGGTGCAGTTATGGGTGTGTGGGGCTTCCCTGTAACTAAATCTTCTGAGTAAATTCAGCATAGCTTCCAAAAAGGATTGAAAAGCACGTCAGTTATGGATTATTCCTATTTATTACTCTGGTAGTTACCCCACTCAGGAAAGAATGGTTCGTGCAGACAGACTTAAAGACTTTTTTTGGTAGAGTTCACCAATAATGTAGCCCACCTTTGCATGATCTGGTGGCCAGGCTAGGGATAGAGGGGCTTCAAAAACAAGTCCCCACTGACCTCTGAAGATGCATGTATTGTGGAGCAATTCATCCTCAATGTTGAGTGCAGAAGCACAAAAGTTTTTCCAAGTTCTTTACTCAGCAGATAAGTGTCCTCTGCTCCCCTCTTTACTAAAAATACACCCCCACAGTTTCCAGATGCTTGGTGTTCCCCTACTGCTGGCATCACTCCCCAGGACACCTTATACCACCACCTCAGCAGATAGGCTCCACAGACATCCCTCCTAGACCCACTACTGACAGAAATCATTGCATGCCATCCTGACCAACATCCTTCCAGCCACACCACCCTTCCAATTCCTTACATACTTCTCTTGCATACTGCCCAGTGTCTTACCCTCCCCACTCCTCCCCCGAATATGCCGCCCGTCGTACCCTCCCCACTCCTCCCCCGAATATGCCGCCCGTCGTACCCTCCCCACTCCTCCCCCGAATATGCCGCCCGTCGTACCCTCCCCACTCCTCCCCCAAATATGCCACCCGTCGTACCCTCCCCACTCCTCCCCCGAATATGCCGCCCGTCGTACCCTCCCCACTCCTCCCCCAAAATATAGCACCAGTCATACCCTCCGCACTCCTCCCCAAAATATAGCACCAGTCATACTCTCCCGCACTCCTCCCCAAAATATAGCACCAGTCATACCCTCCGCACACCTCCCCAAAATATAGCACCAGTCATACCCTCCGCACTCCTCCCCAAAATATAGCACCAGTCATACCCTCCGCACTCCTCCCCAAAATATAGCACCAGTCATACCCTTTGCACTAATCCCCCCAAAATATAGCACCAGTCATACCCTTTGCACTAATCCCCTGAATCTTCCACCCGTCATACCCTCCAAACTCCTCCCCCGAATATATACCAACCATCATACCCTCCAAACTCCTCCCCCGAATATATACCAACCATCATACCCTCCAAACTCCTCCCCCGAATATATACCAACCATCATACCCTCCAACTCCTCCCCCGAATATATACCAACCATCATACCCTCCACACTTTCTCCTGAATATACTGCTGCACACACTACTCTCCAGATATTCCTCCATACTTTTTTCTAGTGCATACAGCTCACTTCCATACCCTCCACATACTCATACTCATACTCATACTCTAGGCTCTCTTTCACACTCCTCTCCTGCACACATTTTACCCACTAAACTTCCCAACTTTTTCTGTCCTGGAACGGGCACACTTGTGTTAGTCCCATGTAAATACAGGAGCAGGAGCTTGGAGAGGTTACCAAGTTTTAGAGCATCTTCTACTGTGAAGCCTGGGGATGAATTGCTCCACCGAACCTAAAGCTACAGAGGTCAGTGAGGACCTGGTTTTAAAGACTGACCGATGCTTGCTAAGAAAATGTAAATACTGGAATGCCCATGGTCTGGCCTCAGGTTCACTAGAAACCGGGTCTTATTACAAATCTACTTCAACCTCAACCGTCTATTTTAAAAACTTTAGTTATAAATTTTGGCTTTTATAATGAATACAAAAGTCACACTGCCCGGAGTGTACAGAGCAGAGTCTGCGGCCTGCCCAGACCCTGCCCCTTCCCAATCAGACCTGTATACAGCATTTGTTGCTCAAGAAGCATTCTGCAGGTTACGTAAATCCAAGTTCTGCTTTTTTTTTTTTTCCTTTGTGCTGCTCAGACAAACGACTGATTCAGCAGAATTGGGGGTGGCTCAGCAGTCTCCCCAGCCCCCCCACTTCTATGCTTCTATCCCCCTTCTGCTCTACGAAGGGGAACTGAGCTCCTGAAAGTACGGTCCATGTGCCGGGCAGGCGTGCTAAAAACCGTCCACCAATTCACTTCTCAGCAAAAAAAAAAAAAAAAAAACACCATGCAATACTCCGAAATGCATTAACCCTCGCCTTACCAGCACAACTGCAGTGCCATCAGGGGTGTCCGCCGTTTGAGCCCATTTAAATTTGACAAACGACGAGTACTATAATGTGCAACACAGAATACTGAAAAGCAAATGATCAACAGCTGGATAGTTTTACTGGTTCCTGCGCTTGTTATGGCATCATCAACAGCCAACAGCCAGTCTTATCAAATATTGGTGGCAACCAGAAATACACCAAAATCATAACTGGCCGAAAATAGGGTTTGGCATTTTGAAGATCGAGAAAAAGGTGCAGATAATGGTGCCGAAATTACTCTATTTCTGAACAAAAATGCAGCAAGGCAGGATTTTTACCACCACAATGGAAGCACAACAGACCAGTGTGGAGACCTACATAGAATTTAAAGGGGATACCTTTTTCTTGTGCTAAAGCGCCAATAATGGGCGACAAATTATTCATTTAAAACTCATGATATATTTGTATTATATGCAACTTTTTAATTAACATATAAATAGTTCTCCCCCCCCCCCCCCCCCACCAAAAATGGCAAAAAAAATAAAATAAAAATAAATAAAATAAAAAAGGGGGATGAAATATACACGCTATATTAATTGCCATTCTTGGTTTTGGCCAAGTGCATCCTGAATTTTCAGCACAAACATTTCCATACAGTGCACCTCTAGTGGCAACTGCTGTAAGCATGATAGATACAGTGGTGTGAAAAAGTGTTTGCCCCCTTCCTCATTTCCTGTTTCTTTGCATGTTTGTCACACTTAAGTGTTTCGGAACATCAAACCAATTTAAACAATAGTCAAGGACAACACAAGTAAACACAAAATGCAATTTGTAAATGAAGGTGTTTATTATTAAAGGTGAAAAAAAATCCAAACCATCATGGCCCTGTGTGAAAAAGTGATTGCCCCCTAAACCTAATAACTGGTTGGGCCACCCTTAGCAGCAACAACTGCAACCAAGCGTTTGCGATAACGTGCAATGAGGCTTTTACAGCGTCCTGGAGGAATTTTGGCCCACTCATCTTTGCAGAATTGTCCTAATTCAGTTACATTAGAGGGTTTTCGAGCATGAACGGCCTTTTTAAGGTCATACCACAACATCTCAATAGGATTCAGGTCAGGACTTTGGCTAGGCCACTCCAAAGTCTTCATTTTGTTTTTCTTCAGCCATTCGGTGGTGGACTTGCTGGTGTGTTTAGGATCATTGTCCTGCTGCAGTACCAAGTTCGTTTCAGCTTGAGTACACGAACAGATGGTCGGACATTCTCCTTCAGGATCTCTTGGTAGACAGCAGAATTCATAGTTCCTTTTATCACGGCAAGTCTTCCAGGTCCTGAAGCAGCAAAACAGCCCCAGACCATCACACTACCACCACCATAATTTTACTGTTGGTATAATGTTCTTTTTATGAAATGCAGTGTTCCTTCTACGCCAGATATACTTGGACACACACCTTCCAAAGAGTTCCACTTTTGTCTCATCGGTCCACAGAATGTTGTCCCAAAAGTCTTGGGGATCATCAAGATGTGTTGTGGAGAAATTGAGACGAGCTTTGATGTTGTTTTTGCTCAGCAGTGGTTTTCTCCTTGGAACTCTGCCATGCAGGCCATTTTTGTCCAGTCTTTTCCTGATGGTGGAGGCATGAACGCTGACCTTAACTGAGGCAAGTGAGGCCTGCAGTTCCTTGGACGTTGTTGTGGGGTCTTTTGTGACCTCTTGGATGAGTCGTCGCTGCGCTCTTGGGGTAATTTTGGTCGGCCGGCCACTCCTGGGAAGGTTCACCACTGTTCCATGTCTTCGCAATTTGTGGATAATGGCTCTCACTGTGGTTCGCTGGTTTCCCAAAGCTTTGGAAATGGCTTTATAACCCTTTCCAGGCTGATAGATCTCAAGTACTTTCTTTCTCAATTGTTCCTGAATTTCTTTGGGTCTCGGCATGATGTGTAGCTTTTAAGGATCTTCTGGTGGACCTTACTGTGTCAAGCAGCTCCTATTTAAGTGATGCCTTGATTGTGAACAGGTGTGGCAATAATCAGGCCTGGGTGTGGCTAGAGAAATTGAAACTCAGGTGTGGACAACCACAGTTATAGTATGTTTTAACAAGGGGGGGCAATCACTTTTTCACACAGGGCCATGATGGTTTGGATTTTTTTTCACCTTTAATAATAAACACCTTCATTTACAAATTGCATTTTGTGTTTACTTGTGTTGTCCTTGACTATTGTTTAAATTGGTTTGATGTTCCGAAACACTTAAGTGTGACAAACATGCAAAGGAACAGGAAATGAGGAAGGGGGCAAACACTTTTTCACACCACTGTATAAAAAAAAAAAAAAAAAAAAAAAGTGTGTGTGTGTGTGTGTGTGTGTGTATATATGTATATATAATATATATATATAATATATATATATAATATATATATATATATATTATATATATATATATATATATATAATATATATATATATACACATACACATATACACACACACACAATTTTTTTTTTCACATGTGTGTTTTTAATATATATATTTTTCTTTTTATATAATTTTTTTTTTTTTTTTTTTTGTTTAACACACACACACACACACACACCTCACATGTTTGCAAATATATTATTGTTATTTTCTTCTCTCTTTTCATGTGGCAACACTGAAGAAATGACACTTGTCTACAATGTAAAGTAGTGAGTGTACAGCTTGTATAACAGTGTACATTTGCTGTCCCCTCAAAAATAACTCAACACACAGCCATTAATGTCTAAACCGCTGGCAACAAAAGTGAGTACACCCCTAAGTGAAAATGTCCAAATTGGGCCAAATTGTCAATATTTTGTGTGACCACCATTATGGAGTTCACCACAGCTTCACAGGTTGTCACTGGAGTCCTCTTCCCCCTCCTCCAAGATGACATCACAGAGCTGGTGGATGTTGGAGACCTTGCCCTCCTCCACCTTCTGTCTGAGGATGCCCCACAGATGCTCAATAGGGTTCAGGTCTGGAGATCTGCTTGGCCAGTCCATCACCTTTACCCTCAGCTTCTTTAGCAAGGCAGCGGTCATCTTGGAGGTGTGTTTGGGGTCGTTATGTTGGAATACTGCCCTGCGGCCCAGTCTCTGAAGGGAGGGGATCATGCTCTGCTTCAGTATGTCACAGTACATGTTGGCATTCATGGTTCCCTCAATGATCTGTAGCCCCCCAGTGCCGGGAGCACTCGTGCAGCTCCAGACCATAACACTCCCACCACCATGCTTGACTGTAGGCCAAGACGCACTTGTCTTTGTACTCCTCACCTGGTTGCCCCCACACACGCTTGTCACCATCTGACACCAAATAAGTTTATCTTGGCCTCCCATTCACACCCGAGACCTTGTAACACTAATGAGTCATATGACACTGGGGGATGGGAAAACGGCTAATTGGGCCCAATTTGGACATTTTCACTTAGGGGTGTACTCACTTTTGTAAGGATAGAATAAATATAGATCTCTCGAGTTGGTTAAGGGGCAGTAAAATCCCCACAATTGAGCCACAGCCATGGCAAGGAGTTATACCGACCGTCATGCAATTCAAATGACTGGGGCCGATTTGATAGCTCCGCACATAGTCGGCGTGTGCTAGTGCGAGCTTCGCAGGAGGTGACGAGGAGAGTCCTCACCATCTGTCAAATACTCTTTGAAGTGCAATCCAATTGTCAGACAGCTCAGATCACAAGCACAACGTACAGAGCCAGTCAGAGTGGCTCTGCACCTCGTGTTTTGCTGTCCACCAACCACAGATGTAAAACTCTGCCAGTAGAAGGAAGGCGGGAGGGGGGAAAATAAACAGGAAAGTTTAGGCAATACCATGTTTTTTCCTTCTTTTATTTCTCTTTATATAATGAAAATAAAAATATTTAAAAGCGGACCTTCAGTCAGTCATTTTTTCATCTTTACATCTATTAAATCTTCTGCCCTTGTTGTCGTTTTAACCACTTAAGCCCCGGGACCATGTGGCTGACAAAAGACCAGAGCACTATTTGCGATTCGGCACTGCGTCGCTTTAACTGACAATTGCGCGGTCGTGCGACGTGGCTCCCAAACAAAATTGACGCCCTTCCCCCCCCATAGAGCTTTATTTTGGTGGTATTTGATCACCTCTGCAGTTATTTTTTGCACTATAAACTGTAGGGGTTAAGTATGTCCTAGGGAGTGATTCTAACTGTTGGGGGGGGGGGGGGGGGCTGTGTGTGACACGACACTGATCCCGATTACAGGGAGCAGTGATCGGTGTCACTAGGCAGAACGGGGAAAATACATCGGCATGTCCACTTTTCTTCCTCTCCGTGAGACGATCGCGGGTATCCATGCAGGGTCCGCAGGACCCGCGATCACACTCACGGAGCTTGCGGCGGGGGCTGGCACGTAAACCGCTTCTTAAAGGGCAACCTACAGGTAAGTTAATATGCCTTTAGGTTCCCTTCTGCCTACGTATATCGGCATGAGCCGGTCGGCAAGCGGTTAACTTTGGATAGTAAAACATTTTTTTTTCCTCCCAGAAAAATCCCTTATACAGCCCACTTCCTGTTTCTTGTCTGGCCATTAGCCTAGGCTTATGACATCATGCACAGCTCTGTCTCGTGAGTTTGCCAAGGAGGGGGGGGGGGGGAGTCATAAAAGAGCCAAAGAGAGCTGAAGAGCTGGAGGTGTGCCTCTCCAGGAAGCGAACAGGCTGCAGCTTCAGCTGCCCACAGTTAAAATGGCTGCAGCCAGGCTCAGTGGGGGCAGATTTCTGCAGCATACTTGACAGATTATTAAATTCATAAGTATCACAGCACTAAAATCTGGCCTGGTAATGAAGGGGTGTATACAGGCGGCTGGCACTCAGGAGGTTAACAAGAAACGGTCACCTTGAATATTAAAGGCTTGTTCACATGGGAGGTTGAGGGGGGGGGGGGGGGGTAAACCCCCTTTAGCTGCACAGGCAGTGGATGAGGGTGTGAAAGGCTGCGGCCACAGCAAGAACTTCACACCCAGTCCCTTTTGACAGACATAGAATCTGCCGAACTCAACCCATTCTAGGGTTAAAGCCGTGGCATTTATACAGCTGTAAGCGGCTGCATGTCAGTGTTCAGACGGGCATTAGGAGGTGGCAAAACTGCTGCTCAACTCTTCTAATTTTACTGCCCCCCCCCGCCCCCCCTCCCCGACTTAACGTGTGAAGGAGATCTAAGTGTCATTGAACTGCAGCCGAGAGAAATCAGTTCTCCCCTCATGCCAGACAAGGCTGTGTAAATCTCAGGACTGGATGGACAGGACTACAAATCCTTTGGCACGCAAAGCAGGTCTTGTGTATAGATTTCACCTGCTGGCCCGGAGTTCCGCTTTACTCTATATAATAACCACGAGTGACCAGAGAACTTCTACTTTGGTCCGATGGTCCTTGCAGCGGGTGTTCCTGGCAGTTTGGTGGTCTTAGCAGTAAATAGTGAAGTATTAGAAACACATGTGACTGCCAGGACCAAAGCAAAACATTGGAATGGCAGGCCGGGGGCTCGTCTGGTGACCTACTTCTGGGAAGATTGGGTTACACCAGAATTAGGGAAGTAGGTGGCGCAGTCTGTATTTATGGACGCTACGAGAGCAATGCCTTGTAGATCAGATGTCGGCGAGCAGAGGACGGGGCGGGCAGCGAGGTCTGTTCTTCAAATCCTCTCTCAGCTGGCGTTCCTTGGCACAAAAACAAAAAAGGTGCTCCTCGGTGGCCAAGAACACGCAGCCCCGCTAACCCACCGCTCAGGGCTCCTTCTGTTCAATATCAAGTCTGGAGGTTCTGGGAAAGCGAGCCGTCATCAGACAAGAAATGACTAAGCAACGTCTTCGAGTAATAAATTCGGCAGCGGCGGTGAGGTGCATTATGGGCCTGAAAGCAACTGGCTCAGTGCGGCCAGAAATATGCCACAGAAAACCAGACCGACCACAGGAGACCTCTGGCTGCCAGGGCATGCTGGGAAGTACAATTCAGACTGCAGACGAGCTGCAGGTTGTTTATTAGCAGAATTCAAGTAACCAGGAGGCGTGGTCTTGTAGCAAAAACATTGTTAAAAGAGACAGTTACTTTGTTTATTCAACCATTCACACTCCCATACCACCTGCCCCCTCCGTGCTCTCGTCCCGTGCTCCCTCGCCACCTGCCCCTCCGTGCTCTCGCCCCATGCTCCCTCGCCACCTGCCCCTCCGTGCTCTCGCCCCATGCTCCCTCGCCACCTGCCCCTCCGTGCTCCCGCCCCGTGCTCCCTCGCCACCTGCCCCTCCGTGCTCCCTCGCCACCTGCCCCTCCATGCTCTCGCCCCATGCTCCCTCGCCACCTGCCCCTCCGTGCTCTCGCCCCATGCCCCCTCGCCACCTGCCCCTCCGTGCTCTCGCCCATGCCCCCTGCCCCTCCGTGCTCCCGCCCCATACTCCCTCGCCACCTGCCCCTCCTTCCTCCTTCGCCACCTGCCCCTACGCGCTCCATCACCACCCCTTAATACCTACCCCTACACGCTCCCTCGCCACCTGCCCCTCCGTGCTCTCGCCCATGCTCCCTCGCCACCTGCCCCTCCGTGCTCTCGCCCCATGCTCCCTCGCCACCTGCCCCTCCGTGCTCTCACCCATGCCCCCTCGCCACCTGCCCCTCCGTGCTCTCGCCCCATGCCCCCTGCCCCTCCGTGCTCCCGCCCCATGCTCCCTCGCCACCTGCCCCTCCCTCCTCCTTCGCCACCTGCCCCTACGCGCTCCATCACCACCCCTTAATACCTACCCCTACACGCTCCCTCGCCACCTGCCCCTCCGTGCTCTCGCCCCATGCTCCCTCGCCACCTGCCCCTCCGTGCTCTCGCCCCATGCTCCCCTCGCCACCTGCCCCTCCGTGCTCTCGCCCCATGCTCCCTCGCCACCTGCCCCTCCGTGCTCTCGCCCCATGCTCCCTCGCCTCCCTGCCCCTCCGTGCCCTCGCCCCATGCTCCCTCGCCACCTGCCCCTCCGTGCTCCCTCGCCACCTACCCCTACACGCTCTCTCACCACGTGCCCCTACACTCTCCCTCACCACCTGCCTCTACACGCTCCATACCACCTAACCCTCTGCGCTCTCTGGCCCCATGCTCCCTCGCCACCTGCCCCTAAGCCAACGCTCCCTCGCCACCTGCCCCTACGCCTTGCGCTCCCTCGCCACCTGCCCATACACACGCTTCCTCGCCACCTGCCCCTCTGCCACCTGCCCCCCTGCGCTCCCTTAATACCTGCCCCGCCACATGCCGCCCTTGATACCTGCCCCTACACGATCCCTCACCCCTCCATGCTCCCTCGCCACCTGCTCCTCTGCCACCTTCCCCCCTTGATACCTGCCCCTACACGTGTCCCTCCACTCTCACTTGCCCCTCTGCCACCTGCCCCCTTGATACCTGCCCCTACACGCTCCCTCACCCCTCCATGCTCCCTCGTCACCTGCTCCCTTGCCACCTTCCTCCCCTTGATACCTGTCCCTCCACGCTCCCTTGCCCCTCTGGGCTCCCTTGATACCTGCCCCTACACGCTCCCTCGCCACCTGCCCCTATGCCCCGCGCTCCCTCGCCACCTGCCCATACACACTCTCTCTCGCCACCTTCCCTCTGCCATCTGGCTCCCTTGATACCTGCCCCGCCACCCTTGATCCCTGCCCTACACGCTCCCTCACCACCTGCTCCTCTGCCACCTTCCCCCCCTTGATAACTGCCCCTACACACTGCCTCGCCACCTGCGCTCCCTTGATACCTGCCCCTCCACGCTCCCTTGCCACACGCCTCCTGATGTTAGTGCCCTAACATTTCTCTAAGGGCTTGTTCACAGTAGTAGTTCAGGAGCAGTTGAAGTCCACAGTCCAGCTACACTTTTACTGCCCCCGCCCCCACCTCCCAATCGCTCCCCCTTTAGCTGCAGAGACAGCAGCCAGGGGTGTACACATGCCACGACCAGGAAGCTTTTGCTTTGTGGCCGCTGCAGGAATTATACCCTGATGCTTGGCGTAGCACCTGCCAAGCACAACCCATTCAAAGGGGAAATGGCTGCTCTGCAAGCGTCCTGCAACTGTGTGCAATCCACGTGGAAGCAGCATGCTACTGTGGGGTTCAAGGTGTAAAGCAGGTAATACTATAGAAAGGAAAAAAGGGGGGGGGGGTATAGCAATACCTAACCAATGTCCACACACCAATAGGTGGTCTGCCCTCTAACCCACCATATGCAAACAGAAGAGGATTTGGATTGTTAGGTTGGGAGTAAAGCTCCCACCCCAACACCAAAGCGGTTAATTAGGCAAAAACACAGGACTCTTGAAGGTGCAATAATATTTATTACGTTAAAAGAGTATAGTTACTCAGTAGATAACACGATATATCAAGGGCAATCCTTACACCATCCCTCTAGACAAAACACAAAACCAACACAAAAAACACTTTACAATGTGGTAGTAAATGAACCATGTGGGCTCTGCATAACAGTGAACATCCCACAATGGGCATCCAATTACCTGTAGTAGGTCAATGGAATCCGCAGCTGTTTTTGTTGTTGGTTTAGTGTTTTGTCTAGAGGGATGGTGTAAGGATTGCCCTTGATATATTGTGTTATCTACTGAGTTACTATACTCTTAATAGAATTTTTTATTATTTTTACAATTAAAAGCAGCTCTGTAATCAATTTTTTTTTTTTTTTTTTAAATACAAGCGGTGCGAGGAGGAGGGAGGAAGGGGGGAGGGAGGAAGGGAGGGAGGGAAGCAGCCCATAGTGCCAATCGACTTATGGGCATGCTGATAGGAGGAGAAAGCAGAGCGACAGATAGTTTAGGCTCGCAGGAAGATGACGGTAGACTGAGGACATCAAGTGGCAGAAAACAGGAACCTCAGCAGAAGCTCCAAACTGAATGTGAAATATTGCAAAAGTTTTTTTTTTTTTGTATTTTTTTTTATTGGGCTAATGATTTTTAATTTTGGCAAAATAGATTGACTTTAGGAACAGCCACAGGTTCGCTTTAATAGCACTTATACACCCTGCCAAAAAGAGAGACAGAGGTAGTTTGATGGGGGGGGCAAGAGAAATAGCTGGGGCCATGGCATCACATTTAGTGGTGGCTCATCCATTACGGGGACCGCCCTCTCTATCACACCACCCCCCACATATGCATCGCATGGATCTATCCATGGTCGCCGAGGCCACCCCCTATTCGGACGCCCCAAATTCCGGCTGCGGGGGGTGTGTGTGTGTGTCTTTTGATGCACCCGATTAGAGCCAAAGGCTCCAAAATAGGGTGGGCTCGGGGAGCAGAGCATTGCACTCACAGCCCAACTAGGTGTGTTAGAAAAGAAAATTAATATTCGCTTTTCTACCACTGAACCGGTCTAACTGCCAAACCAGAAGCGTGGGTCTAATACACGTTAGCCGATTGGCTGAAAGGACAGGCGCTCCTATTAGACGCCTAGCAGAAAGAAGAGATGCAGGGAGGACACAGCTCGCCTCTACCTGACTCACTGCCTGCCGCTGTCATCCCCTGCCTGACCCACCCCCAAGATGGGGCAAGTGCCGGTCAGACAGTGGGGGGGGGGGGGGGTGTGTGTGTGTGTGTGTGTGTGTGTGTGTGTGTGTGTGTGTGTGTGTGTGTGTGTGTGTGTGTGTGTGTGTGTGTGTGTGTGTGTGTGTGTGTGTGTCGCGCAACGGTGGCTGCATTTGATGGGCACAGTGAGGCTGCAATTTATGTTTTTATTTATTTTTTCTACATTTTTCAGTTTGTTTGCGCCCCCCTCAAAAAAATTTGAACACCAGCCGACACTGACATTCAATGCACTTCCTGTGAACATAGAGGAGATAATCAATTTTGCTACACTAGTAACTGCTAACTGATCACTGCAAGCAGCAGAACAGAGACCCATTGTGCAGCTGCCTTCTCCATGCAATGTGAATGAACTGCTGTGTACACACAACCTCCCACAACTTGTACTATACACTGTCCATTGCTTTGTATTGTAGTAGTATGAGTGAAGTGTACAGTGACAAGGGCGCCCCCTTCCTTCCTGGATGATCAACTTCATGGCTTGACTACAGGCTGGACACTTAAGACTCCGCTCTCACATCTGCTCTTTATCCTGCACGTGGGTCCAATAGGGCTGCAACTAATGATTATTTTCATAATAGATTACTTGGCCGATTAAATCAGTTAACCACTTCCCACCCAGTGTATAGTAATATGACGGCCGCAAGGTGGCTCTCTCCTGGGTGGCCATTATATGACATCCTCGGCTTCCCGGCCTTCTGGGGGGGCGCACGTCCACCGCGTCACTCGGGAGCCAACGTCCGCCGGGCACCACGATTACTTGTCACAGAGCAGGGGTGCGCACATATATACACACACACACACTATATAAAACTAGCAAGAGTGAGGCATGAAAGTCACATGCGTGTTGGGACTCGGGTCTGAACCTGTGATCTCTGAGCCACATAAGAAGCTGGACAGCTCCCTGGGCAATCTGGCTGTTTCTCATGAACCTTGAACTTCCTATTTAAGCCATGTGTCTGCACTCCCTGTTTGCCAGATTATTGTGCTCTTTCCAGCCAATATCATCATGCGACCCGGCATGGGCATGCAGCGAAACCCATGCCCACCATCAGGAGCTTTGTCGAGAATCTGCTGGTGCTTAGACCGCCGCACTTCGGGTGAGCCTGCATCATCTGCTAGCGGATCTGTTTATATATGCATCCAGCTGACTACTCATGACTCTCTCAACTGCTACAGCCATTGGCCGCGGAGCCCCGATTACAGAGCGTGACAGTATGGTTCATCAGCACAAGAAGTTACTTTCAGCAAGGTTGTCTACCAATCCTGAAAAAAATGGTTATCGTTCCAGTGACTCATCGTGCCCACCAATAAAATGTATCAAGCGGTCTGTTCGCACAGTTCCCATCGGTGGTGTGAAGATCTGCAGTGATATCAACGCCGCAACATTCCAATAGCTCATTGTTAATATTCAAGACGCATCCCACCAGCACAATCAATACACAATAAAAGAGAGCGACAGAGTTTATCAATGGGGAGAGTAGCAAGAATCAGGGTAGAGAATGTAACCAGCATGTAACCCCCCACCCCCCCCATCATCACTCGTCATGCTGCAGGTTTATCACCATCACACGGGTTACTATGCAGGAAATAAAAAGAAGATCGGAAGTAATAATTTCCATTCTGCCCACTACTCCAAGCAGACAGGAACTGCAGAGCAATAAAGGCTGCACACAAGGAGAGCGTTTTATATCAAAGTCATCGGCATTATTAAAAAAAAAACCTAAAATAAGACCTAGCCTTATTGTCGGTGTTGGCTGCAATATAAGCCCTACCACCCAAATAAGCCCTACCCTGTTTCCTCAAAACTAAGCCCTACCCTTGTGCGAAGGTCACCAGAACATTTGTTTACCTTCATATGTTCTCCTGTAAAGCCCAGGTGAACCACGACCCAGGCACAAAAAAAAGGTATCTCTTTGTAAATGATGCTGGTAGATATACCTAAAACACCAAATTGGCCAATGTGAGCTTTTTGGACATCTTGCTCCAAAAAAAACTTTGCCCATTATGACGAAGTTGCGCCCCAGACCTTTCTTTCTGGCCGTAATATTCTCCACTCCTCTAGCAAGGCTTTCCATGACACTTTGGGCACAATTCCACACACACTCCAGTCAACCAAAAAACAGCATTTGTGAGATTAGGTCCCGATGATGGACAAGACCTGGCTCATAACTGGTGCTCCAACTTATCCCAAAGGCATTCAAGTAGGGTTAAGATCAGGACTCTGAAGGATACTCAAGTTCAACCTCACCAAATGCATCAAAACCACCCCCTTTAGGGAACTGGCCCATCCTTTGCCGCTATAAGGACCTGGCTTTGTGCGCAGTCATGTTGGAACCATCCCAAAACTGTTCCCCCCAAACTATTCCCACAAAGTTGGGAGCATGATATTGTCCAAAAAAGGTCTTGCTATGCTGATGTATTAACAGTTCCCTTAACTGGAACTAAGGGGCCAAGCCCAACCCCTGAAATAACAACCCCACACCATATGATTTGGACCAGTACACAAAGCAAGGTCCATAAAGACATGGATGAGTGAGTTTGGGGTGGAGGAACTTGACTGGCCTACACAGAGTCCTGACCTCAACCAGACAGAACACCTTTGGGATGAATTAGAGCAGAGACAGAGAGCCAGACCTTCCCAGAAGAGCTGAAGCTGCAAAGGGTAAAGCCTATGGACTAAGATTGGGATTCCATTAAAGTTCATGTAAAGGCAGGTGTCTCAAGAGGTGGGTTTGACTGTCAGGTGCCCAAAAGGCCATAGAGGTGGAGATAAGTTTAATGGTCAGCTCCTCAAAAAGGCCATAGAGGTATGTTTGATGGTCAGGTGTCCAAAACTTTCAGCCATGTAACCAGATGCCCAAATACGAGGGTCCCCAAGACACACAGATGTGCTTTTTGAATAGTTTCATAGTTAGCAAGGTTGAATAAAGACACCAGTCCATCCAGTCCAACCTGAGTGAGTGTCTACAATTGTCCCTATCCCTGTACATTGTACACTCACATCGGTCCCTACCCTCAAGGAGCCCACAATCCAAAGTCCCCATTCATATACTAGGGCCAATTTTGGACAGAAGCCAATTAACCTCCCTGCATGTCTTTGGAATGCTACACCATTACATGCAGTCTCATCGTCAGTTTAGATGACATGACCGATACCCATTAAGCTAATAAACAATAAGCAGCGATATCCTGAAAAGCTCAGCAAGCAATCATAGCTCATTTTTAGATCACAACTGGTTGCTAATGGCAATACACGCGGTTCCTAACAAAATTAAAGTGCCATGTGTCTCTGATGAATGCAGAACCTGAACCTAGATAAATAGAAGAACTAAAACATGTTTTTTTTTTGGGGGGGGGGGGGCCTCAAAACCAGGGCTTAGATACTGGTTGTAAAAGAATTTTACACGGACACAATGGGAAGACAACTGTTGAACCACTGATGTTTTAAAATTCCATGGTCTGGATATTGACCGGATTAGGATTGTCTTCTACCACCACCAGCACTCAAGCCTTGATGAGCCCCTGAAAAGGGTGTTGGCCTTATCTGAGTTTTAACTTCTACTGGACATATTACATGTGGAGCTCTTATCCTTCACACTGGGCTCAGGGAACCCCCAGGTATCAATACCCCATGTAACATACAACTGCCTCTTGCCACCCGATCATCAAATGCAATCTTCCCTTTTGAGTTCAGCACTCCTAAAGCCCCGTACACACGAGCGGACTTTTCAACATCCAAAGTCCGACGGAATGATTCCGTCAGACTATTCGATCGTGTGTGGGCTGTAACGGACTTTTGACTCGCCAAAGTCCGAAGGACTTTAGAATATGGAACATGCTTCAAATTTTTCCAAAGGAACTCCGCCGGACCCGGTCCCTTCGAAAAATTCGCTCGTGTGTGTGTGTGCTATTCCAACGGACTAAAACCGATGCTAGGGCAGCTATTGGCTACTGGCTATGAACTTCCTTAATCGAATCCAGTCGTACGTCATCACGTTCGAATCCATCGGAGTTTAGTGTGATTGTGTGTGGCCAAGTCCGCTCAGCCGAAAAGTCCGTCAGAACTCCGACGGAACTCCTCCATTTTTGTATTGTTTAGCAGCACTTGCACTTCTTTCACCCCACTGGTTGTTCTATTATATATTGATACATTTTCTATTTTTTATGTACTTAGATTTATTTCACGTTTAGCACTTAAGTGGCGCGAGGGTCCATTTTTCACATTTTACCTTCGGAAGTCTGTCGGACATAAGTCCTCTCGTGTGTACGGGGCTTAACACATCCCCAATGATAATCTGGGTAAAACAACCATTTTTTTTAGGGAAGACTCACTGCAATTAGCCAGCTTTTACCTTCCCTAGAAAGATTAAAGAATGTACACAAAGGATGCAGTATCTCATTGCAACCAGCAGAGTTTATTAATTGAGCAAAACAGGTTTAGTGGTTAGCACTCCCGCCTTGCAGCACTAGGTTCCTCTGAATTCCAACTAAACCACTACCTGTATGTAAATTTGCATGGATTTCCTCACACACTCCATAGACATGCTGGTAGGTTCATTGGCTCCTGTCCAAAGCTGGCTGGTTCGCAATGAATTGGCTGAAGCTTTACAGATTTCCCGATACGGGAGAGGGGAAAAAAAAAAAAAAAAAGATTAATATTAATATATATAGTACAGTGAGGGGGGGGGGGGGGAAACGTTTGCCCGCTGACAAAGAAGTTATCAGTCTATCAATTTTAAATGGTAGGTTTATTTTAACAGTGAGAGACAGAATAACTAAAATATCCAGAAAAAAAAAAAAAAAGCATTTAAAAAAAATTATATTGATTTGCATTTTATTGAGTGAAATAAGTATTTTGTCCCCCATCAATAAGCAAGATTTATATACAGGTAACAAGCTGAGGATTAGGAGTACTCAAAATCTCAGCTTGTTAGCTGTAGAGAAGACACACCTGTCCACAGAAGCAGATTCTAATCTCGCTACCATGGCCAAGACCAAAGAGCTGTCCAAGGATGTCAGGGACAGGATTGTAGACCTACACAAGGCTGGAATGGGCTACAAGACCATCGCCAAGCAGCTTGGTATGAGGGTGACAACAGTTGGAAGAAACACAAAATTATTGTCAATTTCCCTCAGTCTGGGGCTCCATGGAAGATCTCACCTTGTGAAGTTTCAATGATCATGAGAACGGTGAGGAATCAGCCCAGAACTACACGGGAGAATCTTGTCAATGTTCTCAAGGCAGCTGGGACCAGTTACCAAGAAAACAATTAGTAACACTACGCCGTGATGGAATTAAATTCCACAACGCCCACAAGGTCCCCCTGCTCAAGAAAGCACATGTACAGCCCCTCTGAAGTTTGCCAATGAACATCTGAATGATTCAGAGGAGAACTAGGCGAGTGTTGTGGTCAGATGAGACCAAAATCGAGTTCTTTGGCATCAACTCAAAGGAGGAGGGAGGAGGGAGGAAAGAGGAGGAGGAAAGAGGAGGAGGAAAGAGGAGGAGGAAAGAGGAGGGAGGAAAGAGGAGGAGGAAAGAGGAGGGAGGAAAGAGGAGGGAGGAAAGAGGAGGAGGAAAGAGGAGGAGGAAAGAGGAGGGAGGAAAGAGGAGGAGGAAAGAGGAGGAGGAAAGAGGAGGAGGAAAGAGGAGGAGGAAAGAGGAGGAGGAAAGAGGAGGAGGAAAGAGGAGGAGGAAAGAGGAGGAGGAAAGAGGAGGAGGAAAGAGGAGGAGGAAAGAGGAGGAGGAAAGAGGAGGAGGAAAGAGGAGGAGGAAAGAGGAGGAGGAAAGAGGAGGAGGAAAGAGGAGGAGGAAAGAGGAGGAGGAAAGAGGAGGAGGAAAGAGGAGGAGGAAAGAGGAGGAGGAAGGAGGAGGAGGAAGGAGGAGGAGGAAGGAGGAGGAGGAAGGAGGAGGAGGAAGGAGGAGGAGGAAGGAGGAGGAAGGAGGAGGAAGGAGGAAGGAGGAGGAAGGAGGAGGGAGGAGGAGGGAGGAGGGAGGGAGGGAGGAGGGAGGGAGGAGGGAGGGGGGAGGAATGCTGCCTATGACCAAGAACAACATCCCCACTGTCAAACATGGAGGTGGAAACATTATGCTTTGGGGGCGTTTTTCTGCCATGTGGACAGGACAACTTCACCGCATCAAAGGGACAATAGACGAGGCCATGAACCGTCAAATCTTGGGTGAGAACCGCCTTCCCTCAGCCATGGCATTGAAAATGGGTCGTGGATGGGTATTCCAGCATGACAATGACCCAAAACACATGACAAGGGAACAAAAGGTGTGTCTCAAAAAGAAACGCAATAAAAAAGGTCCTGGAGTGGCCTAGCCAGACGCCAGCCCTTAACCCTATAGAACAGTGATGGTGAACCTTGGCACTCCAGATGTTTTGGAACTACATTTCCCATGATGCTCATGCATTTTTCAGTGTAGTTGAGCATCATGGGAAATGTAGTTCCAAAACACCTGGGGTGCCAAGGTTCGCCATCACTGCTATAGAAAATAAGTGGAAGGAGTTGAAGGTTTGAGTTACCAAACATCAGCTTCGAAACACTAATGCAGCCTTTCTCAAACACAGAGGAACCCTTGATATAGTTCTCAGGTCTCGAGGAACCCCTGCTGAAAAATGTGAAGTCTAAAACTCACGATACATTATGTCAGTGTTTCTCAACTCCAGTCCTCAAGGCGCCCCAACAGGTCAGGTTTTCAGGCTTTCCATTATTTTGCACAGGAGATTTGATCAGTTTCACTGCCATAGTAGTTACAACAGCCATTTCATCTGAGGGAAAATCCTGAAAACATGACTTGTTGGGGCGCCTTGAGGACTGGAGTTGAGAAACACTGCTTTATGTGATGGTCACCGAGAGGAACAGTCCTTACACTTGTGGTCATTGGGAAGTATCGCCTCCTTACAGATAGCTAAAAAGATCAACGGTGTGAGTGGGAACTTATCCGAGAGGCAGAAATTGCCCAATGATGAAGGAACCCCTACAACCTCTGCAGGAACCCTGGTTGAGAATCACTTGTCTAATGACTTGGAGAGGAACGGCAAATAGGAGTTGGGACAAAATCCCTCCTGAGATGTGTGCAGACCTGGTGGCCAACTACAAGAAACGTCTGACCTGACAAAGCCAACAAAGCTTTGCCATCAAGTACTAATCATGTTTTGCGAAGGGATCAAATACTTTTCACTCATTAAAACGCAAATCAATTTATAAAACTTATTTAAAAATCAGTTTCTGGATTTCTTTGTTGTTATTCTGTCTCTCACTGTTAAAATAAACCGACCATTAAAATTATATATAGTCTGATCATTTCTTTGTCAGTGGGCAAACAATCAGCAGGGGGGGGGGGGGGGGGGGGAATCAAATACTTTTAACCCCCCCCCCCCTCACTGTATGCATGCATGATAGAGACCTTTGGTATGCCACCTCCTTGGGCACGAATGGATGTGAACTTCTAGAATGTAAATTGTTGACGCTGTTGGTTACTGTCCAATATCATCTTCCACATACCACCCCCCGACCTCTGCACTGAATAAGCTTGTTGGTCTTATAGGTTCTTACATGCATCCTTTCCCCCCCCCCTTGCTCGATAAGCCCCAGAAAATCCAATTTATCATCAAGTAAAGAAAAATTTACTTGTGTCAGATAAAATGGGCAGTAATCCATTTTAGTGAGCGCTATATATTACTTCGCTGTAAAAACCTAATGCAGCAAACTCATGCCGGCAGAGTCAGCGCAGGATGTGTAGTAAACACAGAGACTGCAAAGAGGAGGTGCAGATCAAGTGACAGCAAAACGCACACAAGCCGGAAGGGGGAGAGCTAACCAATACAAAAAACACAAAACTAAGAAGACATTGTTATGGTATACTGCCAACACAGAAATGTATGCAAATACACAAAGCTACGGAGGTTTCCGATCAATAAAGTCATATATAAGCTATTGCAGTAGATGCTATGCTTCAAGACCTGCTCTCATAATATAAAGCATTTTCCAGGCATCTCAATATAAAAAAAAAAAAAAAAAAAAAAAAAAAAAAAAAAAAAATAAAACTGCAGAAAAAAAAAAATAAAACCACCACACAACAACATTTAAAAAAAAAAAAAAAAAAAAAAAAAAAAAAAAAAGCGGCCACAAAGGCTAATAAAAAAGGAGACTAGGTAATCATTTCAAGCAGAATTTGCAACAATTCTGCCAGGTCTTGATACATTAAGGAAAGCTTCTATCACAGGCATTGGTCAAACCCCCGATTGTCCACCTTTCATAGCAGAAGGATGGACAAGGCTTTGACCACCCAACAGCCATAGAAAAGCTCTGATCATTCTGTTTCATAGGAGTGAAGTAAACATCGCTTTAATCACCCTAGAGCTGAAGGAAATACCCTGATGGTCAACCGTTTATGGAAGAAATGTAGACCAGTTTTTATTGAGCTAGAATAAAAAGGACGATTGTCCACCTTTCATAAGAAAAAAAAGTGGACAACACTTTGATCACGCAACAGACATAGGAAAAGCACTAACAGTGCCCCCCTTTCAAAGATAAATAAATAAATAAATAGGAGCGAGGCTTGGGTCCAACAGGCAAAGAAAAGCTCAGACTAAAGTGGACAAGGCTTTGATCATTGGACAACCAAAAAGGAAAAGCTCCACATCTCCACCTTTCATAGAAGAAAGTTGGACAAGGCTTTCATCACCCAACAGCCATTGAAAAAGCCTTAATGGTCCCCCTCTCATAGAAAAGTGGACAAGGCCAAGATCACCCAACAGCCTAAGGTAAAGCTCTGACCATCCACCTTTCATAGGGAAAAAAAAAAAAGTAGACAAGGCTATCATCACCCAACTCGGTAAAGCCCCAATGGTCCACCCATCGAATGAGAAAGTTGGATAAGGCTTTCATCACCCAACAATCCATGGAAAAGCCTTGACGGTCCACCTTTCAGATGAGAAAAGTAGATAAATGCTTTGATCGCCCAGTTGCCCAAGATAAAGCTCCGATCATCCACCTTTCATAAGGGAAAAGCAGATAATGCTTTAGTCACCCAAAAGCCATAGCAAAAACCCTAAATGGTCCATCTTTCATTAGGAGAAAAGTGTATAAGACTCAGAAGGAAAAAGAAATAAAATAAAAAAATCCCTATTATCCATCTTACATATGAAAAGACATAGGATAATAGGAAAAGCCAACTTCCATAGGGGAAAGTGGACGAGGCTTTGATTACCCAACAGCCCGAGGAACAACCCTGATGGTCCACCTCTCAGATGAGAAAAGTAGATAATGCTTTGATCGCCCAGTAGGCCAAGAGAAAGCTTTGATCGTCCAAGTTTCATAGGGGAAAATTAGATAATGCTTTGATCACCCAAAATCCATAAGGAAAAAGCACCATGGTCTCCCTTTCATAAAGAGACAAGTGGATGAGGCTTGGACCAACAGTCCAAAACAAAAGCCCTGATATGGTCCACCTTTCATTAGGAGAATAGTGGAGAAGACTCAGATCATCAATTAAAAAAAAAAAAAAAAAAAAAAAAAAAAACACTATTCATCTTTCATAGGAAAAAAAGTTAGAAAAGCCCTAATGGCCCACCCTTCCATAGGAGACAAAGGGACCATGCTTTGGTCAACCAACTGCCAAAAGGAAAATCATGCAACAACCAAAGAGGAAAAGCTCTGATCGTCCAACTTTCTTATGTGGATAGGGCTTTGATTACACAACAGCCATAGGGGAACAAAAAATAAAAAAAATACAAAAAATATAAATAAAAAAAAAACAAAAAACCACACGTTAAAAATGGTCCAACTTTCATAGGAAAAAAAGCAGACAGAGCTTGACCCAATAGCAGATAAAAAAAATATATATAAAAAAATAAAAAGGAGGAAGGAGACCCAATGGTCCACCTTTTTATAGGAGAAAGGTGGATATGACTCAGATCACCCAACAAAAAAAAAAAAGGAAAAATCCCTGATCACCCACCTTTCATAAGAGAAAATTTAGACAAGACTTTGATCACCCAACAAGCCAAAACAAAAGTCCCAAAAAGGTCCTAGCAGCTACATGTCATCCATGAAGGTCAGATATCTCACCTTCTAAAAATCCTCAGGGGAAGCTTATAACCGAGCAGAAGCCGACATACGGAGCGAGGTCTCCAACAGGATCTTTAAAATACCCGACACGGACAAAACACGTATCAGTCATAGAAGAAAAAAAACAATTGAAGAAAAGGATGAGTTTTTACCAGACTCCTGGTGGAGGTCAGCGAGCCGGATCTGATCCAGACCAGCAGGAGAAAAGGTTGGACTCCGTCTGTTCAAATCCAAAGGTGCTGTTCATTGCCGGAGCGTCCTTCTTCTGGGACTGGCCGGTGATCCAGCCTGCCCGTCATATCGTCGGAGTGGAGAGAGAGACGGCCCCGGGAGCTCTAAGCAAAACATTTCACCACAGGCACTAAAATTAGATCGTAAGTGGCCAAACGCAAATTCACCGGCGTGTCTCGTACTCCGCGCAACAAAATACTCCACTTCAAGATGTCATTATGATGAAGGACTCCGATTGATTGGGAAAATGTTATTGTGCAGAGAGAACCGGTAATAATAAATAAAAAAGGGACAATTTTATCCGGCATTACGGCTGATCTAAGCTTTTCTCTGTGTAGGGAGCATTAAACGGACGCACAAAGTGGCTCTTATCGTTATCAGGAGACATTGAAACGCAGCGAAAGTCGCTGAAAAAAAAAAAAAAAAAATCAACTGACTTCATGGATCCTGCAAAAATATTAAAGCTCAGCTGCAGTCTTCCCTCCAGTCTTGCACAGTTGTAGCGGGTCCTCTCCTGGACTGAAATGACTTACTCCGATTTCACCGCACACTGCGAGCTTCTCACAACGTGCAATAGAAGCTGCAGCAAGTCAGACAGAGCCTACCTCACCATTTCCTGGCTGGAGGACATCCAGCATCATCTAGATCTTTCCTCCCCAGCCTGACTGTCCCTGGCTCCACCTCTTTCAGTCTTGGGATTTCAGTTCTGTCAGTCATACAGGCTCCGCAACACATGTGGTGGTCTGCATGCAAATACAGCCTGCCTGGAACACCCACCCATCATGGTGGTTGGAGATCTGCATAACCGCTTGCATTCATTGGATTTGAGGTTCAGCGTCACATGTGGGCGTTACCTATGCAAATTACAGCCTGCCTACGAACACCCGCTCTTCCAGACACCCACCCATTAAAGGCATTGTGAAATTTGCATAACTCCTCCTACTGCTTGCATTAGAGCTGTGGAATATTGAAAGGAGTACTGAGGAAAGGAGCTGTGATGTTTTCAGGAAGTTACGTACAGAACCCTGCCAGCTCCTCCCACCAACCTACATACAAGCCCCCCCCCCTCCGGCCTCCCCTCCCACCAAGCCACATACAGCCCCCACTGCCGGCCCCTCCCACCAAGCCACATACAGCCCCCACTGCCGGCCCCTCCCACCAAGCCACATACAGCCCCCACTGCCGGCCCCCTTCCCACCAAGCCACATACAGCCCCTGCCGGCCCCTCCCACCAAGCCACATACAGCCCCCTGCCGGCCCCTCCCACCAAGCCACATACAGCCCCCTGCCGGCCCCTCCCACCAAGCCACATACAGCCCCCTGCCGGCCCCTCCCACCAAGCCACATACAGCCCCCTGCCGGCCCCTCCCACCAAGCCACATACAGCCCCCTGCCGGCCCCTCCCACCAAGCCACATACAGCCCCCTGCCGGCCCCTCCCACCAAGCCACATACAGCCCCCTGCCGGCCCCTCCCACCAAGCCACATACAGCCCCCTGCCGGCCCCTCCCACCAAGCCACATACAGGCCCCCTGCCGGCCCCTCCCACCAAGCCACATACAGCCCCCTGCCGGCCCCTCCCACCAAGCCACATACAGCCCCCTGCCGGCCCCTCCCACCAAGCCACATACAGCCCCCTGCCGGCCCCTCCCACCAAGCCACATACAGCCCCCTGCCGGCCCCTCCCACCAAGCCACATACAGCCCCTGCCGGCCCCTCCCACCAAGCCACATACAGCCCCCCTGCCGGCCCCTCCCACCAAGCCACATACAGCCCCCTGCCGGCCCCTCCCACCAAGCCACATACAGCCCCCTGCCGGCCCCTCCCACCAAGCCACATACAGCCCCCTGCCGGCCCCTCCCACCAAGCCACATACAGCCCCCTGCCGGCCCCTCCCACCAAGCCACATACAGCCCCCTGCCGGCCCCTCCCACCAAGCCACATACAGCCCCCTGCCGGCCCCTCCCACCAAGCCACATACAGCCCCCTGCCGGCCCCTCCCACCAAGCCACATACAGCCCCCTGCCGGCCCCTCCCACCAAGCCACATACAGCCCCCTGCCGGCCCCTCCCACCGAGCCATATACAGCCCCCTGCCGGCCCCTCCCACCAAGCCACATACAGCCCCACCCCACCAAACTACATACAGCCCCACCCCACCCGCCCCACCCACCAAACTACATACAGCCCCACCCCACCCGCCCCTCCCACCAAACTACATACAGCCCCACCCCATCAGCCACTCCCACTAAGCCATGTACAGAAACCTGCCGACCCCTGCCACCAAGCTACGTACAAGCCCCCCGGCCACCAAACTACATACAGCCCCACCCCGCTGACCCCTCCCACCAAGCCATGTACAGAACCCCGCCGGCCCCTCCCACCAAGCTATGGGGGGGGGGGGGGGAATCAGAGAAAGCACAATACAAAAGTAAACTCCCCCTCTAAAAACAAGACAAGAGATCCACTGATATAAATCAGATAGAGGGATCAGAGGGGAGGTCCCAACACACATCACAACTCATCTACAATGGAGGGATTGGAGGGCGATTACCCACAGCCCCTCCCCCCAACATCATATTACTTAACAAACTCCGCAGACAGCTATGTGGGGGCAGGCTCGGGGACAGGGGGTGGGGAGTCAATGGGGGGGCACTGGGTCTACTGAAAAGGGGGGGGCAAAGTGTGGGGTGGGGGTCATGGGCTGTGTGTGCATGGGGGAGGGGTTCAGGAGGAGGTGAGAAATGGATGAGACCAGGACATAGAAAATAGAAACTGAAGTGTCAGCTCTGTGGGACAAGTGCAGGAACCGGTCATGGACCATGGGCTATACAAGAATGCTGGAACCCGTAGTCCATCAGCCACAGAGTCACCAAGAAAAGCGTCAGCTCTGTGGGTGAATGTAGTCACGGCTGTGATGATACATAGGAGAGTTAGAGCTCCGAGTGTTAACTCTCCTGGCGAGTCCAGTAACAGTGAGGGGCACTGCGGGTGATGGGCAGTATACAAAAGGGATTTGAGTGTAAGCTCTGTGGGTCAGTCAGGTGATGAAAGTGGAGGAGGGGGTTGGAGTGCCAGCTCTGTGGGTCAGTCAGATGATGACGGGGGGGAAGAGAGAGAATTGGAGTGTCAGCTCTGTGCGTCAGTCAGGTGATGGGCAGTGGAGGAGGGGATTGGAGCGTCAGCTCTGTGGGTTAGTCAGGAGATGGGCAATGGAGAAGTGATTGGAGTGTCAGCCAGGTGATGACGGGGGGGATTGGAGTGTCAGCTCTGTGTGTCAGTCAGGTGATGGGCAATGGAGTAGTGATTGAAATGTCAGCTTTGGGGGTTAGGTTGGGGAATTGGAGCGTCAGCTCTGTGGGTCAGTTAGGTGATGGGCAGTGGAGGAGGGGATTGGAGTGTCAGCTCTGTGGCAGGTTTGGTGACAGATTAGTGTCTGTTCTGGTGTGATGGGAGTACAGGAAGGCCTTGCACTGAAGTGTCAGCTCTGTAGTCAAGGACAGTACAGTAAGGAACTGAAGTGTTAGCTCTATGCGCGAGTCTGGTGACAAATCAGCTCTGTGGCGATAGGCAGTGAAATATGGGGTGATGAGAAGAATATGAAGGGCTTGCATTGAAGCGTCAGCTCTGTGGCTAAATCGGATGACAAATCAGCTCAGTGGCAGATAGGCAGGAGGGATAGATAGACAGCTCTGTGGGTTAGCCTGGTGCCAGGTCAGCTCTGCGGCAATGGGCAGTATAGGGAGGGATCAAAGTGTCAGCTCTGTGGGTTAGTCTAGTGACAGGTATCAGCTCTGTGATGATGAAGAGATAGGGTTTAGAGTGTCAGCTTTCCCGTCAAGTCCAACAACAGCCAACATATGAAGGTGAAGGCACTGTCACTGATGATGGAACCATCACCAGGACTTGAGACGAGTGCTGCAACAGGCATTGAGCGTCAGCTCCGTGGGCAAGTCAGTCAAGTAACAAAAAGGCGAGCAGATGCAGGGTCTCCATATCAGCACAAGAACAATGGACAGCACAGGCACTTCATAGACTGTCAGCTCTTGGGATCACATTAGTGCAGGTAGCAATGTTGTCAGCTCCTGAGACCACAGAATTCAAAATGAGAGAGTGTCAGCTCTGGGGATCAGTGGATTTACAGGTACAGAGGATGAAAGTCTCCGCTCTGTTAACGTGATCATAGGCCGGGTATAGAGTGTCAGCTCTGGGGGACAGCACTAATGGGGAAGTAGGCGGCCCTAATAGGCCAGAGAGTGTCAGCTCACTTGGTTAGGCTAGTAAAGTGTTGTCAAAGCATCAGCTCTGCTGGGGGGGAGGGGGGGGGGGGCAGATAGACTATAGAGTGCAGGCTCTGTGGGGGAGACCAGTACCAGGCCATAGAATTAGTTCTGTGGGGCAGAGCAGTGACAGGTCAAGGAATTAAGGTGTCAGCTCTGTGGGTAAGCCTGGTGAGAGATCAGCTTTATGGGGAAAGAGATTAGAGCTCTGCAGGTTAATCTAGTGGCAGGTAAGATTTGTGACGGGCAGCAGAAGGAAGGATAAAAATGCGAAATGCAAGCTCTGTGGGTCGGACAGCTTGGTATAAGACTAGAATGTCAGCTCTGTGGGTTAGTCAGCTGATGACAGTTGGGGGGGGGGGGGGGTGATTGGAATGACAACTCCAATGACAACTGTGGGTCACTAAGGTAATGGGTGTATAGGATTAGAGCGTCGGCTCCGAGGGTCAGTGTCAGTCTTGGAGCGTCAGCTCTGAGGGTCACTCATGAGATATCAGTGGAGGGGGGATTGGAGTGTCAGCTCTGCGGGTGATGGGGGGGAGTGGGGATTGGAGTGTCAGCTCTGGGGGTGATGGGGGTGAGGGGGGATTGGAGTGTCATCTCTGAGGGGGGTGATGGAGGGGGAGGGGGGATTGGAGTGTCAGCTCTGGGGGGGTGATGGAGGGGGAGGGGGGATTGGAGTGTCAGCTCTGGGGGTGATGGAGGGGGGAATGGAGTGTCAGCTCTGGGGGTGATGGAGGGGGGAATGGAGTGTCAGCTCTGGGGGTGATGGAGGGGGGAATGGAGTGTCAGCTCTGGGGGTGATGGAGGGGGGAATGGAGTGTCAGCTCTGGGGGTGATGGAGGGGGGAATGGAGTGTCAGCTCTGGGGGTGATGGAGGGGGGAATGGAGTGTCAGCTCTGGGGGGGTGATGGAGGGGGGAATGGAGTGTCAGCTCTGGGGGGGTGATGGAGGGGGAGGGGGGATTGGAGTGTCAGCTCTGGGGGGGTGATGGAGGGGGAGGGGGGATTGGAGTGTCAGCTCTGGGGGGGGTGATGGAGGGGGAGGGGGGATTGGAGTGTCAGCTCTGGGGGGGTGATGGAGGGGGAGGGGGGATTGGAGTGTCAGCTCTGGGGGGGTGATGGAGGGGGAGGGGGGATTGGAGTGTCAGCTCTGGGGGGTGATGGAGGGGGGGAGGGGGATTGGAGTGTCAGCTCTGGGGGGTGATGGAGGGGGGAGGGGGATTGGAGTGTCAGCTCTGGGGGGTGATGGAGGGGGGAGGGGGATTGGAGTGTCAGCTCTGGGGGGTGATGGAGGGGAGGGGGGATTGGAGTGTCAGCTCTGGGGGGTGATGGAGGGGGGATTGGAGTGTCAGCTCTGGGGGGTGATGGAGGGGAGGGGGGATTGGAGTGTCTGCTCTGGGGGGTAATGGAGAGGAGGGGGGATTGGAGTGTCAGCTCTGGGGGTGATGGAGAGGAGGGGGGATTGGAGTGTCAGCTCTGGGGGTGATGGAGGGGGGGAGGGGATTGGAGTGTCAGCTCTGGGGGTGATGGAGGGGGGGAGGGGATTGGAGTGTCAGCTCTGGGGGTGATGGAGGGGGAGGGGGATTGGAGTGTCAGCTCTGGGGGTGATGGAGGGGGGAGTGGATTGGAGTGTCAGCTCTGGGGGTGATGGAGGGGGGGGGAGGGGATTGGAGTGTCAGCTCTGGGGGTGATGGAGGAGGGGAGGGGATTGGAGTGTCAGCTCTGGGGGTGATGGAGGAGGGGAGGGGATTGGAGTGTCAGCTCTGGGGGTGATGGAGGGGATTGGAGTGTCAGCTCTGGGGGTGATGGAGGGGGGAGTGGATTGGAGTGTCAGCTCTGGGGGTGATGGAGGGGGGAGGGGATTGAAGTGTCAGCTCTGGGGGTGATGGAGGGGGGGGAGGGGATTGGAGTGTCAGCTCTGGGGGTGATGGAGGGGGGGGAGGGGATTGGAGTGTCAGCTCTGGGGGTGATGGAGGAGGGGATTGGAGTGTCAGCTCTGGGGGTGATGGAGGGGGGGAGGGGATTGGAGTGTCAGCTCTGGGGGTGATGGAGGGGGGGGAGGGGATTGGAGTGTCAGCTCTGGGGGTGATGGAGGAGGGGAGGGGATTGGAGTGTCAGCTCTGGGGGTGATGGAGCAGGGGAGGGGATTGGAGTGTCAGCTCTGGGGGTGATGGAGGGGGGGAGGGGATTGGAGTGTCAGCTCTGGGGGTGATGGAGGGGGGGAGGGGATTGGAGTGTCAGCTCTGGGGGTGATGGAGAGGGGAGGGGATTGGAGTGTCAGCTCTGGGGGTGATGGAGGGGGGGGAGGGGATTGGAGTGTCAGCTCTGGGGGTGATGGAGGGGGGGGAGGGGATTGGAGTGTCAGCTCTGGGGGTGATGGAGGGGGGGGGAGGGGATTGGAGTGTCAGCTCTGGGGGTGATGGAGGGGGGGAGGGGATTGAAGTGTCAGCTCTGGGGGTGATGGAGGGGGGAGGGGATTGGAGTGTCAGCTCTGGGGGTTATGGGGAGAGGGGATTGGAGTGTCAGCTCTGAGGGGGGACGGTACCTGGGCTCCTGTGAGGAATCTCCGGTCTCCTCCGGTCCTCCGCCTCGGCCGGCGGTCAGCTCCGTGCAGTAGTCGGGTGTCCCCGGTGTATATATCGGGAGGAAGGCTCCGCTGTATAGCCGGGAAGGAGGAGCTCGGTCCGCCTGCCTCCTCTTACCTCACCGACACCTCGGCCTTCCGTTCACCGGGATCATCAATATGCAGCGAGGGGCGGAGCGGCGGGAGAGGCCGGCGTTGATAGGCTGCCTGGTGTTCTTCGGTGGGCGGGGTCACAGCCGGTGCACATGAAGAAGGCTGCAGGGGGTAGGTGGGGCGGAAGAAGTGGGTAGCGCTGATAGGCTGCTCAGTGAGACCCGTGGGCGGGGCTGGAGCCGGTGCACTGCGTGACGTAGTGATGGTTGTTGCCAGGAGTGTGAGAGAAGGGAAGCCTGGAGGAGGAGGAGAGGGGGACATGACAGGACCTCACTGAGGAGGAAAGGGGGGGACATGACAGGACCTCACTGAGGAGGAGAGGGGGACATGACAGGATATCACCGAGGAGGAGAGGGGGGACATGACAGGACCTCACTGAGGAGGAGAGGGGGGACATGACAGGACCTCACTGAGGAGGAAAGGGGGGGACATGACAGGACCTCACTGAGGAGGAGAGGGGGGGACATGACAGGACCTCACTGAGGAGGAGAGGGGGGGACATGACAGGACCTCACTGAGGAGGAGAGGGGGGGACATGACAGGACCTCACTGAGGAGGAGAGGGGGGGGGACATGACAGGACCTCACTGAGGAGGAGAGGGGGGACATGACAGGACCTCACTGAGGTGGAGAGGGGGGGACATGACAGGACATCACTGAGAAGAAGGAGAGGGTACATGACAGGACATCACTGAGGGGGGGGGGGACATGACAGGACATCACTGAGGAGGAGGGGGGGGGACATGACAGGACATCACTGAGTAGGAGAGGGGGGACATGACAGCACATCACTGAGTAGGAGAGGGGGGACATGACAGCACATCACTGAGGAGGAGAGGGGGGACATGACAGGACATCACTGAGGAGGAGAGGGGGACATGACAGCACATCACTGAGTAGGAGAGGGGGGACATGACAGGACATCACTGAGGAGGAGAGGGGGACATGACAGCACATCACTGAGGAGGAGAGGGGGACATGGCAGGACATCACTGAGGAGGAGAGGGGGGGACATGACAGGACCTCACTGAGGAGGAGAGGGGGGAACATGACAGGACCTCACTGAGGAGGAGAGGGGGGAACATGACAGGACCTCACTGAAGAGGAGAGGGGGAACATGACAGGACCTCACTGAGGAGGAGAGGGGGGACATGACAGGACCTCACTGAGGAGGAGAGGGGGGACATGACAGGACCTCACTGAGAAGGAGAGGGGACATGACAGGACCTCACTAAGGAGGAGAGGGGGGACATGACAGGACCTCACTGAGGAGGAGAGGGGGGACATGACAGGACCTCCCTGAGGAGGAGAGGGGGGACATGACAGGACATCACTGAGGAGGAGAGGGGGGGACATGACAGGACATCACTGAAGAGGAGAGGGGGAACATGACAGGACCTCACTGAGGAGGAGAGGGGGGACATGACAGGACCTCACTGAGGAGGAGAGGGGGGACATGACAGGACCTCACTGAGAAGGAGAGGGGACATGACAGGACCTCACTAAGGAGGAGAGGGGGGACATGACAGGACCTCACTGAGGAGGAGAGGGGGGACATGACAGGACCTCCCTGAGGAGGAGAGGGGGGACATGACAGGACATCACTGAGGAGGAGAGGGGGGGACATGACAGGACATCACTGAGGAGGAGAGGGGGGACATGACAGGACCTCACTGAGGAGGAGAGGGGGACATGACAGGACCTCACCGAGGAGGAGAGGGGGGACATGACAGGACCTCACTGAGGAAAAGAGGGGGGACATGACAGGACCTCACTGAGGAGGAGAGGGGGGACATGACAGGACCTCACTGAGGAGGAGAGGGGGGACATGACAGGACCTCACTGAGGAGGAGAGGGGGGACATGACAGGACCTCACTGAGGAGGAGAGGGGGGACATGACAGGACATCACTGAGGGGGACATGACAGCACATCACTAAGGAGGAGAGGGGGACATGACAGGACATCACTGAGGAGGAGAGGGGGGGACATGACAGGACATCACTGAAGAGGAGAGGGGGGGACATGACAGGACCTCACTGAGAAGGAGAGGGGGGAACATGACTGGACCTCACTGAAGAGGAGAGGGGGGACATGACAGGACCTCACTGAGGAGGAGAGGGGGGACATGACAGGACCTCACTGAGGAGGAGAGGGGGGACATGACAGGACCTCACTGAGGAGGAGAGGGGGGACATGACAGGACCTCACTGAGGAGGAGAGGGGGGACATGACAGGACCTCACTGAGGAGGAGAGGGGGGACATGACAGGACCTCCCTGTGGAGGAGAGGGGGGACATGACAGGACCTCCCTCTCCCTGAAGGAAAGGGGGGACATGACAGGACATCACTGAGGGGGAGAGGGGGGGGACATAACAGGACCTCACTGAGGAGGAGAGGGGGACATGACAGGACCTCACTGAGGAGGAGAGGGGGGACATGACAGGACCTCACTGAGCAGGAGAGGAGGGGGACATGACAGGACATCACTGAGGTGGAGAGGGGGGGACATGACAAGACCTCACTGAGGAGGAGAGGGGGGGGACATGACAGGACATCACTGAGGAGGAGAGGGGGACATGGCAGCACATCACTGAGGAGGAGAGGGGGACATGGCAGGACATCACTGAGGAGGAGAGGGGGGGACATGACAGGACCTCACTGAGGAGGAGAGGGGGGAACATGACAGGACCTCACTGAGGAGGAGAAGGGGGGCATGACAGGACCTCACTGAGGAGGAGAGGGGGGACATGACAGGACCTCACTGAGGAGGAGAGGGGGGACATGACAGGACCTCACTGAGGAGGAGAGGGGGGACATGACAGGACCTCACTGAGGAGGAGAGGGGGACATGACAGGACCTCACTGAGCAGGAGAGGAGGGGGGACATGACAGGACCTCACTGAGGAGGAGAGGGGGGACATGACAGGACCTCACTGAGAAGGAGAGGGGACATGACAGGACCTCACTGAGGAGGAGAGGGGGGACATGACAGGACCTCACTGAGGAGGAGAGGGGGACATGACAGGACCTCACTGAGGAGAAGAGGGGTTACAAAGTATTCTAAAAACGTGTGTTGTGTTTTTTTTTTTTATTTATGCTTTTTTTCCCCCAGGTGAATGGGTAGGGGTACCATGTACCCCATACTCATTCACATAGGGTAGAGGGCCAGAATCTGGGGGCCCCCTTATTAAAGGGGGCTCCCGGATTCTGATAAGCCTCCCGCCCACAGACCCCGACAAATAACGGCCACGGGGACAAGGTGCTTTGGGGTGGGCGGGCGCAGGGCCCCCCCCCTTCAACAAACCACCCCACCATGCTGAGGGCACGCAGGCTGGTACGGCTCGGGTGGCGCTTTCTCATCCCTACCCTCTTCCCTGACCGACCTGGCTGCGTGCTCGAATAAGGGTTTGATGTGGACCTTGGGGGGGGGCCTCCCACGGCGGTTTTTCAGCGTTTGGGTTCCCCTTTAGATCCATACCAGGTGACGGGGCCAGCGAAGTGTCAATCTCGCCAATGGAGGTGGCGACATTGACTTCCTTCGCTAGTCCCGTCTACCTGGAGCCACGTTCAAAATGAACAGACTTTACTTTCATTTCAAAAGTCCGGCGGACTAGCACACAGCCGGGCGGATTGTCTGCCGGACTGCCGAGTCCAGCGGACAATTTTGAGTCAAAACTTCTTTCTAAGGCTGGACTTTTTGGAAGAAAAAGTCCGCCGGAGCCCACACCCGGGCGGATTGGATAATCCCATCGCGCGTACACGGCATTAGAGATCTAAAAAAAATTAGTTGAATCTCCTTGCTGTAAGGAAAGGGAGTCACCGACATCTGGTGAGTGCGGTGTGTAGCTATTACGTTTGGGACCTTAGATTGTAAGCTCCTTGAGGGTAGGGACTGATGTACAATGTATATTGTGAGGGGTTAGCTCGGCAGCGGGTGTGTGTGACCCCCTGGATGGGTTCACAACACAAAATCGGGCACAGCAGACAGCGTTGTAGGTGCAAAAAAAACAAAAGATGCGGTTTATTTATGCTACATGCAGTGAAACATATAACATCCAAACAAAAATAAAACATGAAAATAAATCCTGGTCAGCTTGATCTCTAATTACACACTTAGATTCCCTATCTAACAACTGAGTGCAGCCTTGTGCTGCACCAGTCCCTGTCTCTGTTGTAGAGGTTTGCCACACAGGCGTTAACTCTCCGCACAGAACAGATATCACACTCCCCAGTCTATACAACACAAAACTGGTTCCAGGATGGAGCATCTCCCTATGCATGCTGGGGTTTTTTGTAGAGGTCGTAATGAGCCCACTTACTTCAGCTGGGCTCATTAACTCTTCCCCTCTAGTTGTACAAGTCAGCATAAAGCCTGAATCTAGGACACACATATTTCCCATCCTGGATACAACCAGGTGACTTTACCTGCTGCCACATACCCCCCCTCTTGTTTCAACCTTGGGGTTGTAACACAAGCAGTCAGACACGCATGTATCCAAGACAAAGCATCCACATTCCCCATTTTAACACCAGGGTGATGCTTAACTGTAAAGTTAAATTCTTGTAGGGCCAGGAACCACCTATTTACCCTTCTATTGGTCTCCTTGTTCTGAGCCATCCACTTTAAAGGAGCGTGATCAGTCACCAGGTCAAAGTGCCTACCTAGCAGATAGTACCGAAGGGAATCTAGAGCCCACTTCACTGCTAAACATTCCTTCTCAATCGTGGCGTAATTTACCTCATGGGACTTCAACTTCCTGCTGAGGTAAATGACTGGGTGCTCTTCCCCGTTCCAGACCTGGGATAACACTGCTCCTAACCCAACGTCTGATGCATCAGTTTGTACCACGAAGTCCTTAGAGAAGTCTGGTGAGTACAACACTGGCTGGCTACATAAGGCTGTTTTTAAGGACTGAAATGCTTCTTCAGCCTCTGGGGACCATTTAACCATGACCGACTCTTTCCCTTTTGTCAGGTTGGTGAGGGGCACAGCCTGAGAAGCAAAATGGGGAATGAATCGTCGATAATGGCCAGCGATTCCCAGAAAGGCTCGTACCTGTTTCTTGCTGTTGGGACGTGGCCAACTCTGTATGGCCTCGACTTTATTGACTTGGGGTTTTATCACCCCCCTCCCAATAGTGTACCCAAGATATTTGGCCTCCTCCTGTCCAATGGTACACTTCATTGGATTGGCCATAAACCCAGCTTCCCGGATAGAGTCTAGGACTGCTTGTACTTTTGGCAAATGTGAGACCCAGTCTGTGCTATGGATAATCACATCATCCAGGTAAGCTGCAGCATATTTCTGATGGGGCCTCAGAATCTTGTCCATTTTCCGCTGGAATGTTGCCGGTGCAATCTGTAACCCAAACGGCATTCTCTTATATTGGAATGCCCCATCTGGGGTTACAAACGCAGTTTTCTCCTTGGCCGACTCGGCCAGGGGAATTTGCCAATACCCTTTGGTGAGATCAAGAGTTGTCATATATCGGGCTGTTCCCAACCGGTCAATCAACTCATCTATACGCGGCATGGGGTAGGTGTCAAATTTTGTAACTTTATTCAATTGTCGAAAATCGTTACAAAACCGCCAGCTCCCATCAGGTTTGGGCACTAGTACGATAGGACTGGACCAGTCACTCTGGGACTCCTCTATCACACCCAATTCCAGCATCCTTTGAACCTCCCCACGTATTGCCTCCCGTCGGGCCTCTGGTATTCTATAAGGTTTTAGTTTTACCCTTTCTCCTGGCGGGGTGATAATGTCATGCTCTACGCCAGATGTTTGTCCCGGCAGCTCAGAGAAAATCTCTTTGTTGCAAAGTACAAACTCTTTAACCTCCTGTTGTTGGGCTTTCGATAAGGTGTCTGCTATTCCAACCTCAGGAACTAAGCAATCAGGCTGTGCTTGTGACAAAGTCTCTGCGACTAGGGATTCCCTATCCCTCCAGGCTTTCAGCAGATTGACGTGATAGATCTGCTCCGGCTTTCGCCTTCCTGGCTGTCTAACCCTGTAGTTCACCTCACTAATTTTTTCAATTACTTCGTATGGACCTTGCCATTTGGCCAGAAATTTGCTTTCAACCGTAGAGACTAGCACCAAGACCCTATCCCCGGGGAAAAAGTACGGGTCTTGGCCCCACGGTTGTACACTCTCTGCTGTGCTAACTGCGCTTGGGTCAAATGTTCCTTTACGATTGGCATTACCTGTGCAATTCTATCTTGCATCAGAGCGACGTGCTCAATCACACTCCTGTGAGGAGAACTCTCATTTTCCCAAGTTTCCTTGGCGATATCCAGCAGCCCTCTTGGGTGTCTCCCATAGAGCAACTCGAAGGGTGAGAAACCCGTAGAGGATTGGGGTACCTCCCTAATGGCAAACATCAGATAGGGTATTAGACAGTCCCAATTCTTTCCATCTCTATCCACCACCTTCTTTAACATTTGTTTTAGGGTTTTGTTGAATCTTTCAACCAACCCTTCTGTTTGGGGGTGATACACAGATGTACGCAATTGTGTCACTTTGTACAACTTGCATAGTTCTTTCATAACCCGGGACATAAAGGGTGTACCTTGGTCCGTAAGCAGTTCCTTACAAATACCCATGCGGCTAAAAACAAGAGATAGCTCTTTGGCTATGGTTTTGGCCGAGGTATTTCGAAGAGGAATTGCTTCCGGATAACGGGTGGCATAGTCCAATATAACCAAAATGTACTGATGCCCCCTAGCAGACTTCATTATCGGACCTACCAAATCCATTGCGATCCTCTCAAAGGGGACCTCAATGATAGGAAGAGGTACCAGCGGGTTACGGAAATGTGGCATAGGTGCTGACTTCTGACACACAGGGCAGGAGGAACAATAATTTTCTGTTTCCTTCATGACCCCAGGCCAATAGAATCTCTGCAATACCCTCTCTCTGGTTTTCTCGGCCCCCAGATGACCTCCCAGAATGTGCCCATGGGCCAATTCTAACACCAACTTCCTGTAAGGTTTGGGCACTACAAGTTGCTCAATGGTTTCTTCTGCCCTTTGAGCCACTCGATATAGCAGGTCCTTTTCCATAGTGAAGTAAGGATAAGGGCAAGTCTTATCTGGGTTCACTAACTCGCCATCTATTTTCACCACATTTTCCCGTGCCTTTATTAGGGTGGGATCTTTTAACTGTTCTGTGGCAAAATTTTCCCTGTGAACCTCAAGATCCGAAAACTCCACAGACGGCATGTTTTCATCTGAGGATGTTGGCTTCCCCCCAGTTTCTTGAGTTTCCCCTGCCAATACGGACAAGGGAAATTCAGGAGAGTCCTCACCACTCCCAGAGGAATTCTGGTCATCTTCCTGGTTTATAGGGGCACCAGTGGGGGGCTCAGGACAATCCCAGAGTTCCCAGAATTTTGGAAAATCCCTTCCCACAATAGCATCATGTGGTAAGTGAGACACTAACCCCACCTGATGAGCGAGGTTACCTTTGGGGGTCTCAAAAAACACTGAAGTTACAGGATACTCTCGGGTGTCCCCATGCACACAAATAACAGCCACCTTGTTCTTCCCAGAGACCTTTGTAGTAACTAATTCAGCTTTTATCAATGTTACCAGGCTACCTGAATCCAGCAACACATCAACATTTCTACCATTAATACACATTTTACATAAATGTTTCTCAGGTCCCCGAATGGCAGTGCATGCAACTGTCGCAAACAGCGACTGACGTCTCTCCCTTATAAAGTCACATTGCATAGGCTCATCCACAACTGGGCAATTGGCTGCAATATGTCCCTCTTGCCGGCAGCGGTAGCAAATAATCTTTTTCGCTGCCTCTTGCAGCATGGGCTTCCCGGGCTGCTCCCGCCAGACCTTAGGTAGAACTCCCACCCTCTCACTCTCTCCACCCTCACCCCTTGGAGTCATCTTACCCGCCACTGGGGATGATCTGGTCTTAGGATGGAAAGTCCGTGAGTCCCTGGAAGAGGTGGTCAAGTTCTCTGTAGCCAAGTACCTCTCAACCAGATCCACAAGTTTATCTGCATTTTCTGGGTCTCCATGGCTTACCCATTTTTGGATGGCAGTAGGAAGAGCTCTCAGGAAACGATCCATAACCACACGTTCCACAATGTTTGGTGCGGTCAAAATCTCTGGCTGCAGCCATTTCCTGCTCAGGTGAATGAGATCATACATTTGAGATCTGGGGGGTTTTCCAACCTGAAAAGTCCAATTATGCACACGCTGAGCCCGGACGGCCAGGGTGACACCCAGCCGTGCCAATATTTCTGTTTTTAGTACCACATAGTCTTTTGCTTGGTCAGGCTCTAGGTCATAATAAGCTTTCTGCGATTCCCCAGTTAACAGAGGGGCCACCAGTCCAGCCCATTGCTCCTTAGGCCACTTTTCCCTTTCAGCAGTCCTTTCAAATGTGGTCAAAAACACCTCCGGATCATCCTCTCCAGTCATTTTTGTCAGTAAACGGCTCACACCAAAGGATGCGGTATTATTGTAACCACTTGCTTCATTGGTCTGCGGACGTTGCTGTATCAATGTCTCTATTTGCTGTTGAAAACTCTGCTCTTGCTTCTGCAACAGGTCTATGAAGCGGGCTTCAGATTGCTGCTGGGCTTGTTGCTGAGCTTCCAGACTCTGCTGCAAAGTTGCAATTGTCTGCTGCTGGGCTTGTTGCTGAGCTTCCAAACTCTGCTGGTGAGCCTTCTGCTGAGCTTCCAGACTCTGCTGCAAAGTTGCATTTGTCTGCTGCTGGGCTGCAAGGCTCTGTTGTTGAGCTGCAAGGCTCCTTTGTAAACCCGCATTTGTTTGCTGCTGATTTGCATTTGCTAGAGCCAGCTGTCTCAGTATCTCCTCCATGCTGGCCTTAAAAAAAAATAAAAAAAAAACTGCCAAAATTCTCCACCAACTGTGAGGGGTTCGCTCGGCAGCGGGTGTGTGTGACCCCCTGGATGGGTTCACAACACAAAATCAGGCACAGCAGACAGCGTTGTAGGTGCAAAAAAAACAAAAGATGCGGTTTATTTATGCTACATGCAGTGATACATATAACAGCCAAACAAAAATAAAACATGAAAATAAATCCTGGTCAGCTTGACCTCTAATTACACACTTAGATTCCCTATATAACAACTGAGTGCAGCCTTGTGCTGCACCAGTCCCTGTCTCTGTTGTAGAGGTTTGCCACACAGGCGTTAACTCACCGCACAGAACAGGTGTCACACTCCCCAGTCTATACAACACAAAACTGGTTCCAGGATGGAGCATCTCCCTAAGCATGCTGGGGTTTTTTGTAGAGGTCTTACTGAGCCCACTTACTTCAGCTGGGCTCATTAACTCTTCCCCTCTAGTTGTACAAGTCTGCATAAGGCTGGGTTCACACTGCTGCGGGGGGAGATCCGGATGTGATTCGCACAGCAAATCACATCCGATCTCCGTAGCAATGCGAGTACAGCCATACAGATAGTATGGCTGAATTCGCAGCGCTCCCGCAGCAAACTCGCACGGGACCCTTTTTTGGGTCCGCAACAGAATCGGATCGCATGGGTGTTCACACCATGCGATCCGATTCTTGTGCGAGTCGGCAGATCGCACTGCGATATGCGGACGGATCTGGGGGTGTCATTAACATAACATTGACACTCCCAGCCGTCCGCATAGGGCAGTGTGAACTGCCGGCGGGAGGTGTGCGATGCGGGAAAACGCCGCGGATTCGCGGCGTTCCCGCATCGCAGCGGTGTGAACCCGGCCTAAAGCCTGAATCTAGGGCACACATATTTCCCATCCTGGATACAACCAGGTGACTTTACCTGCCTGCTGCCACAATATGTAAAGCGCTGCGTAAATTGACAGCGCTATATAAGTATCTGAAATAATTATAATTACAGCACATGGTGGAATATAGAGGGGGATCCCTGGGATAAGGCATGAAGCACTCAAGATTGCACTGAAGACTTTTTTTTACACCTTACTGAACTATGTCACTTTACTTTTACTTCTTTGTCAGGTATGTGCAATATCCATTATTGATGTTTATGAATTGGAGCGCGTACGCTGCGTGACTTCAATATAGTTAGATTAACGACACCCTGAAACAGATAGCAAAACGATTGCCAGAATTGCAACGAATGTGACATGATTTGGGCCATAGAAAATGTATGGCTCAAATCGCACCGCACAGACATGGCATTGATGTGCAGAGGAATGCGGTGCGATTCCTGTGCGATTCACATGTGGAGTGCCGCATGCATCTTCGTGAACCCAGGCTAAATGCTCCTGCATGTTAGGCTATGGAGCTGATTTACTAAAACTGGAGAGTGCAAAATCTGGTGCAGCTGTGCATGGTAGCCAGTCAGCTTCTAACCTTGTAGAAGCAGATATGGACACAGCCTGCTGTTCTCTATTGGGAGGTCGGATGGAATCGGGACTGCATGTCCATTTCCATCCAATTGTCATCCGATCTCATACCTCCCAACTGTCCCTGGTGTCGGAACAATGTCCCTCTGTCCCTCATTACTCCTCATTTGTCCCTCATGTTGGTCTGATCCATATAGTTGTATATAAAATGCACTTTTTATCTATCAAAAAGTGTTTTGCAGAGCTAAACCTTTCATCTGATTTCTAAATTGCTGCATTTGTAAATTCCAAAAGCCAATATAAAGGAATAGTAGTGGTAAAAAAAAAGCACTTGTGGGTTTAACCAATCTTGTTTTTTGTATAATTCTCCTTTAAGGGGGCGTGGCAAAGGGTATATCCTATGCCTGCATACTCTTGCTGATAGGTGTTCCTCATGCCCATCTCAAAAAGTTGGGAGGTGTGCAATCTGATCTGCCCAAAGGATGGCGAACGTATCCCTATCTGTCTGTTTTTAGCAGACCGGATCGGATGCCAGTGTGTCCTATCATATACAGTCCCCCATCGGATAGTGTCCGCTGTGTACTGTGCATGCGCAGTACACAGCACACACAGATTCTGAAAACAGCCGAAGATGAACGGCGCCTGCGCCGTGAGTCCAAGTTCTAGCCCCACCATCCAAGTGGACATAGAGTTGGAATAGAAAAGAGCCGAGCGCAGCGAGGCCGTGCCCGAAGCGTGGCGAGCGAAGGGAGCCGGCGAGGGGCCCCTCTAATTTTCCCAGCCCTATGTCCGCTTGCATGGTGGGGCGCAGGCGCCGTTCACCTTCGGTGATTTTCCGAAGCTTCTTCTGCTCTGTACTGCGCAATCGCTGCGCATGCGCAGTACAGGGCGGACATTATATGATGGCCGGACTGAATATGCCAGAACACCGGCAGGTGACAGCGGACACATATCCACTGACATCTGCCGCCCCATTGAGAACAGTGGGTGGTTCAATCGGGTCCGCCTGTCCGTTTTGTCAGTGGGTGGTTTGGCCGGGGTGGCCTGTCTGCTGGTGTGAAAGGAGCCTAAAAGGCAATGTTTGTTTTTTAAAATAACAAACATGTTATTTATCGGCATATAACACGTACCGTATTTATCGGCGTATAACACGTACCGTATTTATCGGCGTATAACACGTACTTTTTTCCCCTTAAAAGCAGGGGAAAATCGTGGGTGCGTGTTATACGCCGATCCCCCGCCACTGGGAACCGAGCACCGCCGAGATACACAGGACATCCGGCTCTGTATCTCGGCGGTGCCATTTTTAAAAGGCAAAGCTGCAAATGAAAATGACAAGGATGCAAATGATGGACAAGGCCGCAGATGGACACTGACAAGGGTGCAACGATGGACAAGGCTGCATGACAAAGCTGCATATGACACTGACAAGGCTGCAAATGATGGACAAGGCTGCAGATGGACACTGATAAGGCTGCATTGATGGGCATTTAAATGTAAGTTTTTTTTCCTTAACCCCTTGCCGCCGAGCGTACGCAGATGTGCGTACTCGGCTTCCGGGGGTTATACCGGGTTGATGCCCGCACCTGCAGGCATCATCCCAGTACCGTTTTTTCCAGCGGGCGATTGGCTATCCAGCCATAACAACCGAAGCGGCTGAAAGCAGCTCGGCTGTTATCCCGGAGGAGCGAGAGGGGACATCCCCGCCTCCCGCCGCTGTTACCAGTGCTCCCGCTCGATCGGGAGCACCGATTCGCGATCCAACGCCTCCGGCTGCTGGGGAGGAACTGGAACGAAGCCGTAATCGGCTTCGTTCCAGTCTCCTCATAGTAAACGCGGAAGTGACGTCACTTCCTGTTTACTCGGCTGCCAATGGCGCCGGTTTAAAAAAAATATACAGTATTTAAAATCGCAGTTTTCGGCGATCTGAATACATTGAAGTGTAAAGGAGGGGTGGGGGGTCTTTTAGACCAACGATCCCTCCATAAAGAGTACCTGTCACCACCTATTACTGTCACAAGGGATGTTTACATTCCTTGTGACAGCAATAAAAGTGATCAAATTATTTTTTTTTTTTAAAACAATTTAGTCATTTTAATATAAATAAAAACAAAAATTTTTTTTTAAAGCGCCCGCCGTCCCCGCGAGCTCGCGAAGCAAAGAAAACGTATACGGAAGTCGCGCCCGCATATGTAAACGGTGTTCAAATCACACATGTGAGGTATCGCGGCGATCGTCAGAGTGAGAGCAATAATTCTAGCACTAGACCTCCTCTGTAACGCTAACCTGGTAACCGTAAAAAAAATTTCAAGCGTCGCCTATTGAGATTTTTAGGTACCGTACTTTGTCGTCAATCCACGAGTGCATGCAATTATAAAGTGTGACATGTTTGGTATCTATTTACTCGGCGTAACATTATCTTTCACATTATGCAAAATAATTGGGCTAATTTTACTGTTTCATTTTTTTTTAATTCATGAAAGTGTCCCTTTTCCCAAAAAGTTGCGTTTAAAACACCGCTGCGCAAATACCGTGTGACATAAAATATTGCAACAATCGCCGTTTTTATTCTCTAGAGTCTCTGCTAAAAAATATATATATATAATGTTTGGGGGTTCCAAGTAATTTTCTAGCAAAAAATATGGATTTTAACTTGTAAACACCAAATGCCAAAAATAGGCTTAGTCATGAAAGGGTTAAACTTCCCTTCTCCTTGGGGTGCGTGTTATACGCCGATAAATACGGTACTCCAAGTGATTGTAAACGCAGAAGGCTTTTTATCTTAATGCATTTTATGCATTAAGATAAAAAAACCTGTGTGCAGCAGCCCCCCTAATACTTACCTGAGCCCCATCTCTGCAACGATGTCTATAAAGTGACTCTCCCTCCTGATTGGCTGAGACACAGCAGTGGCGCCATTGGTCCCGTTGCTGTCAATCAAACTCTGTTAGCTAATCAGGAGAGAGAGAGGGGGCCCAAACCGCAGATCCGTGTTTGCATGGATACACGGAGCCACAGATCGGCTTGGGTGCCCCCATAGAGAGCTGCTTGCTGTGGGGGGGCACTCAACAGGAGGGAGGGGCCAGGAGCTCCAGCCAGGGAACCGAGAAGAGGAGGATCCGGGCTGCTCTGTGCAAAACCACTTCACAGAGCAGGTTAGGCTCCATGCACACTGGAGCTCATAAACTGCAGTTTATTGGAGTTTGGGCGTTTTTTTTTAAAAGCCCATAGACTCCACTCTATGTTAGCCTATGTGTCCATGCACATATGGACGTTTTTTTGGGCTTTAATGAGCAGTGGAGCTTATGGGCTTTTTTCTGAACACCAGAAATTTGCATTCAAAGTGCCGTTTTTCACCGCCAAAAAATGACAAACGCTCATAAACGCACATAAACACGCGTTAATTAGTGTTCGGCATTCTATTTTTTCAATGCATTGTGGGAGTTTGGAATGTCCTGTGGGATCTTTGGAGTGTCCTCTGTGTATTTTTATTGAAAACGCCCATAAACGCTAACGCTAATAAACGCTCATAAACGCTTGTACAAAACGCTGTTAAAAGCAAGTTTTTCAACCAGCGTTTTCTGCCAGCAATCTGGCGTCCAGAAAAAGCATTTTTTGAGCTTCAGTGTGCATGGAGCCTAAATATAACATGTTTCTTATTTTAAAGGAAAACTTAGGTTGCATTCACACCAGAGCGTTTTCAGCCCATAAACAAGCAAAATCCCATTCATTTCAATGGCACCTGTTCATGTCTGAGTGTCTTGTCAGGGGAAGCAAAACGCCTTTAGCTTAAAAAAGCACACAATCTTCTTTTTAGGCAGATTATAGGCGTTTTTTCTGCTTTTTACATTGGTGACCTTTTGACCTGTACAAAATCGCGGTAAAAACGTGCAACTTGCCTGAATAAAATGCGCTTGGGTGTGAATGCAGCCTAAGAGCCGGTCCACACTGAGGCAGCACGACCTGCACACGACTTCAGCGGCGACCTGCAAAACGACTTATGTATAGAAGTCAATGCAAGTCACCCCCAAAGTAGTACAGGAACCTGTACAGAATGGAGCACGACTTGTCAGGCGGCTAAGTCGCCTGAAAAGTCACCCCAAGGTTCCTGTTTTTAAAAACAACAAACGTGTTATATTTACCTTCTCTGTGCAGTTGGTTTTGCACAGAGTGGCCCCAATCCTCCTCTTCTGGGGTCCCTCAACGGCGTTCCTGGCGCCTCCTCTTCTCTTCTCGGGTCCCCCATTGGAGAGCCGCTCTCCCTCGGGGCACTCATGCGGGCGCGCTCCCGTGTCCCGCTGCTGCGTCCATTGACACAGACAGCAGGACTCGGCCCCGCCCCCAGCTCCCGCGTCATTTGGATTTGATTGACAGCAGCGGAGGGAGCCAATGGCTGCGTTGCTATCAGTCTATCCGATCAGGACCCGAGACACCGGGTTGGAGCTGGTGTGCTCATCCCCGTCACTGGAAAGACCAGGTTCAGGTAAGTAAAAGGGGAGCTTCTGCAGCACAGGAGGTTTTTCACCTAAATGCATAGAAAAAGTCACCTGACGTGTGACACAACGCGTCGGGAGGCGGAGCCAGTGACAATACCATATACTAGTGTCAGCAGAGGATCTGCTGCCTACAAGAAGCGGTGTTATGTCTGACCATTTGATAAAGCGCTACATTCTTCTGGCTCAAGTGAGTGGATACAATCCAGTGACTTTGCTCTTTAATAATACAGCATTGCGCAATGATACTTTTTATCTTTAGTTTCCTTTATGTGAGTATTCACCTATGAGCACACCAGCACTCCAACACATCAGAACTCAAGTCAATACTCTGGAAACATATTTTGTTGGATGTCTAGTCTGCTCGTCAGTGGCCACTGATTGCAAACGTGGGTGTTCTTTAAAACCATTGTGAACGCTTGTCTGACAGTTTTGACCAGGGAAGCTCTACAGAGATATGGATTAGAGAATTGATGATATTCTTGACCACTCTTAAAGTGGAGGGCCACCCTGAAAAAAAAAATACATTAAAAATTAGAAAAAAAATCTGAAAAAAAAAATGAAATTTTTTTTTTTAACTTACCAGAAATGCCTGTTGCTAGGCACATCATTCTAATCTGCCTCTTCCTCCTCCGCAGAGATCTTCTATCTTCTCTCCTCCGTGCAGCGTCTTCTGGGTAATGGGTCGCGCTGTGTTCTGGGAACTGTGTGTCCCAGAACACAGCGCTCCCCATTCACAAAGCGCTGCGTGACTCGTGCATGCGCAGTAGGAAACGGGCAGTGAAGCCGCAAGGCTCCACTGCCTGTTTCCCTTAGCCAAAATGGCGGTACCGGGACCCGAGAGCCGAGGGACAGGTCAGCCTCAGGCAGCCGACATCGCGGGCGCCCTGGACAGGTAAGTGTGCTTATTAAGTCAGCAGCTACAGTGTTTGCAGCTGCTGACTTTTAATTTTAATTTTTTTTTTAAACCAGCCCTCCTCTTTAACTACTTATATATACTTATATATACATTGGCCGGGTGGGAGCCTTCTCCTTCTGACTGGATGTTCCTGAACGTCCTTCAGAAGGAGGGGGATCATGTGCAGCGGCGCGATCCCGATGCACTCGTGTCACCCGGACACAGGTGCATCTCGGATCTGCAGGAGGGCTCTGTGATTGGCCCTCCTAAACACATGACGGCCGTGTCCAATCACAGCCGTCATGTGATGTAAACAAACAGCTGGGTTGCTAGGCAATCGGCTCTCCTCTCCTCTCACGGAAGTCGTCGCAGAGGAAAGAAGAGGGGATCGCTGCAGCCGGCTGGTGATCAGTGAGTATGAGCTGTTTTTTACAGCTTTTTACTCACTGATCACCAGTCTAGTGTAAAACAGTATAAAAATACATGTCCCCAAATAATAAAAACACATGTCCCCCACATATGTCCCACTAAAATCACACGTCCCAATGATTATCTGCACACATATGTCCGTGATCACCTGCGCACATCTGTACATGATCATTTGCGTACATATGTCCGTGATCACACAAACCAATTATTATACACTTAACGGAATTTTTTTTTACCAAAAACATGTAGCAGAATACATTTTGACTTAAAGCGGAGGTCCACCCTAAAGTGGACCTTCCGCTCATCGGAACCCTCCCCCCCTCCGGCGCCACAATTGGCACCTTTCAGGGGGGAGGGGGGTGCAGGTACCTGTACAGTACAGGTATCTGCACCCACTTCCGGGATAGCTCTCTGCGGAAAGGGGCGTAGATTACGCCCCTTTCCGCAAGTGCCCGCCCCTTTCCGCAAGTGCCCCGCTGCCTGCTGGGAAACACACAGATCCCAGAGGCAGCGGGGACCGTCCTTATTGCACAGCGCGACTCGCGCATGCGCAGTAGGGAACCGGGAAATGAAGCCGAAAGGCTCCATTTCCTGATTCCCATACCCAAGATGGTGGCGGCAGCACTCGAGAGACGATCTAGAGATCGGCTTCGGGTGCCAACATCGCGGGCGCGCTGGACAGGTAAGTGTCACTATTTTAAAAGTCAGCAGCTGCAGTATTTATAGCTGCTGGCTTTTAAAAAAAAAAAAAAAAACGCGGAGTCCCGGTGGACTCCCGCTTTAAATGTATGACAAAATTCGATTTTATTGGATTTCTTTTAAAATAGAAAGAAGAAAATATTGTTTTATTTTCCAAATTTCCACAATTTTTTCGCTTATATTGCAAAAAATAAATAACTGAGTAGCGAATAAATACCACCAAAAGAAAGCTCTATTTATGCAAACAAAATGATAAAAATTTAATTTGGGTACAGCGTAGCATGACTGCGCAATTGTCATTGAAAATTGGGCTGGGAAGGAAGGGGGCGAAAGTGCCCTGTATTGTAGTGGTTAATTTCAATTTTGAACAACGTATTAGACATGTGCAAAAGAAAAAAATTTGTTTAGTTTCGTTTTGTTTTAATTTGTTCATTAATTAATTTCGTTTAGTTATATTCGTTAAATTCGTTTTCGTATTTCGTTTAGTTTTCTGCCGAATTCGAAAAATCGGTCGCATTCGAAAATATTTCAACCAAATTCGAAATTTTTTCTACCGAATTTGAAATGATTTCAACGTGATTCGAAATTATTTCAACCGCATTTAAAACTATTTCAACCGGATTCAAAAATATTTTGCAACCCGAATTTAGGGCCATGTATCTCGGGGTCACTTGGTGCTAGAAACCAAATTTGGATATGTTGTAGTGCTAGTTCTATTGTGTTTGCATACCTAATTTGGTGTTTCTAGTTATAAGTGACCCCGAGATATGTGGCCCCAAATTCGGGTCGCAAAATTTCATTTTTCGAATTTGATTCGAATTTCGTTTGAATTCGTTAGCATTGTAATTCGGTAATTCGGGTTCCTAGCTATAAGTGGCCCCAAGATACGTGGCCCCAAAGTCGGGTCGCAAAATGTCATTCTCTTCTGCAGAAAAGTAATATAAATGAAATAAGATGTGTGTGTTTTTTTGCACTGGTACACTGCAAGTATGAGAAGTTGATGTGACAGATGTATATAAGTAAGTAACTAACCATCTTCCAAAATTTCTAATTCAAATAGAAAAGATTAGAAAAAAATATAATTTAATAGAATAAAATAGAAAGAATATACAACCATCTTCTGAAATTCAAATTTCAAATAGAATAAATTTGAATTTCGAATAGTATGAATTAAAAATTTTGAATTAATTAATTTTAAATTTGGATAGAAAAAATTATAATAAAATAGAAAATAGACTAGAAAAATTATAGAACAGAACAGAATAGAATATATTATATTTTATTCTGTTCTGTTCTATTGGTTTTCTAGTCTATTCTTTTATATTCTATTAAAATCTTTTCTATTAAAATCGAAATCATTATATACTAAATTCGAATTTCGGAAGATGGCGGTTTTATAATATATATATATTATATATATAATTGGCATGCAAACACAGTAGAACTAGCATTACAACATATCCAAATTTGGGGTTTCTAGCTCCAAGTGACCCCAAGTTATGGGGCCCCAAAGTTGGGTCACAAAATGTCAAGCACTTTTCTGTAGCAGAGAATGACATTTTGCGACTCGACTTTGGGGCCCCGTAACTCGGGGTCACTTGGTGCTAAAAACCCCAAATTTGGATATGTTGTAGTGCTATTTCTACTGTGTTTGCATACCAAATTTGGGGTTCCTAGCTATAAGTGGCCCGAGATATATGGCCCCAAAGTAGGGTCGCAAAATTTCATTTTTCGAATTTGATTCGAATTTCGTTTGAATTTGTTAGCATTGTAATTCGGTAATTCGGATGCATCCGAATGTCCGAATAATGAAAATTCGTCCGAATTTCGATTCGGAACGAAACGAAATGCACATGTCTACAACGTATTGTATATATACCCTTTCTTCACATATCTATACATTGTTTACCAATCCATGGTATGTTTAACACATGAATCTGATCATAACATCATTTAGCTACATATTCAGTATTGTTCTTTGATATTGATTAGGTGGGGTTCTTATGATTTTTTTTTTCCTTTATTATTATTTTTATTTTTCAGTATTTTGGTACACTTGTGATAAGGGCTTGCGTATGAAAACCACACATGTGAGGTATCGCCGCGATCGGTAGAGTGAGAGCAATAATTCTAGCACTAGAAAAAAATTACAATTGTACAGGCGCTCAGACCTACCCCTTCTTTCTTTATAGGTGCGCTGCAAACCCGATCTAACTCCCCCACTTTGTGGGTTAAAGATAAGTGCACAATATATACTTAGGGGTTGCGCCTCCTTCTAATAATCCCCCCAAATTACAAAAAATACTTTAACAAAATGTGTACCCAACTCAATTATATCGCTACCCTCTGTTATCTTGAAAATTATCACCCCAAAATAACCCCCCAATAAAAATATATCCAAAAAAAAAAAAATACTAATTATATTAACTCATAAATTTTGTGTGAATTCATATCTCATTAAATCACAGTCCTTCTTATGCAATGGTTCTTTCAATCAGCTCCTGTTGTTTCAACTTTAAGCCCCATACACACTATCAGATTATCTGCTGAGTTTTTCCTTCAGATTTACCAAAACCATGTAGTAGAAGGGTCTGCCTGATTGCATACACATTGAAACTCCTAAGGTTTGTCCTCATATTATATGGTTTTGGTAAATCTGAAGGAAAAAGTCAGCAGATAATCTGATAGTGTGTATGGGGCTTTAGTTCCCGTTCACCTTCTGATGTGTATTCCACACTTATCACCAAAAAAACAAGATCGTGCCACCACCACCCCAAAGAATGGCCACTCACCAGACTTCACCATACAATAAGCCTTCGGATTCATTCAACGGATAACCAATCCTCCTTAGCAATTCCTCAATTTCCGTATGCTCATACAAAAGTAAATAAGACCAACATAGTATAAAACCATAACACCTTTAATTAAGAAATTCTTTTAAAACATATTGCACTCACATTTCCGTGTGTCTATTAGCCGACACCAAGCTTATCCAGCCATATGAGAACAGCATGGAAAAGGGCAAGCCAATGATGTTCCGCAGGTGGTGCTCTCCTCCCTCCACTCAGCCGACCTGTTCCTGGCTATTCCTCGAAGATTTTTTTTTTATCTCCCACAGCTTCTACGCGTTTTGCAGTTTTGCGTTGTCAGGAAGCTCTAGACCGCCTCTGTAATTCAAAACATGCAACCTGTAGCATTTTTTTAAACATCGCCTATGGAGATTTTTGAGGGTAAAAGTTTGTCGCCCATTCCACGAGCGGGAGCAATTTTGAAACCGTGACATGTTGGGTATCGATTTACTTGGCGTAACATTATCTTTCACAATATAAAAATAAATTGGGCCAACTTAATTGTTTTCTTTTTTTTTTCTATTCAAAAAAGTGTATTTTTTCCAAAAAAGTGCACTTGTAAGACTGCTGGGCAAATACGGTGTGACAGAAAGTATTGCAACGACCGACATTTTATTCTCTAGGGCAGTGGTCCCCAACCTTTTTGGCACTGGGGACCGGCATTGTGGATGAAAATTGTGGCAAGGCCCGGGGGGTGGGCGCATGGGGGACGATGCGGCATTTTGCGGCCAATTTGTCAGGAAATGGCTGGTGTTAGCACTTCATCACAACACCATGGTTAATGTGGTGTCAGGATGATTGAAGTGCATCATTTTTATTATTATATTGTAATATAAAATGAAATAGTTCAACTCACCATAATGCAGAATCTGTCACTAGATGCAGCTTGTCACTTGCTACCAGCTTGCCACGTTGCCTATCACCAGATTTCCACATGCCACATCGCCTGCCACCAGATGCAGACTGCCACATGCCATCAGATGCAGATTGACACATGCCACAGTCACATGTCACCAGATGCAGATTGCCACAGTTCAATGCCACCAGATGCAGATTGCCACAGACACATGCCACCAGATGCAGATTGCCACAGTCACTTGCCACATGCCACCAGATGCAGATTGCCACAGTCACTTGCCACATGCCACTAGATGCAGATTGCCACAGTCACTTGCCACATGCCACCAGATGCAGATTGCCACAGACACATGCCACCAGATGCAGATTGCAACAGACACATGCCACCAGATGCAGATTGCCACAGACACATGCCACCAGATGCAGATTGCCACAGACACATGCCACCAGATGCAGATTGCCACAGACACATGCCACCAGATGCAGATTGCCACAGACACATGCCACCAGTTGCAGATTGCCACAGTCACTTGCCACATGCCACCAGATTCAGATTTCCACAGACACATGCCACTAGATGCAGCATCTTAAATGCAAATTGACACTAAGTGCAGTGCAGTGGAGTGGAGTAGAGTGGAGGGTTCCGCGTTAGAGAGAACAGAGGTGATGCGGGGCGGGCTGTGAGAGATGATGTAATCTCTCTGCTCCCCCGCTTCACCTCCAACAGTATACTGGCCGGGCTGTGTGGGCGGAACAGCTCGTCTCCTTCACCCCCAGCAGTGTAGCGGCAGGGTTGCGTGGGCGGAAGTGCGGTGATCGCTCTGCTCACCGCTGCCGCCGCATCTCAGTGCACACTTCGCGGCCCGGCTGCAAACGGGCTACGGCCCGGGGGTTGGAGACCCCTGCTCTAGGGTGTTCGAAAAAAAAAAAAATAATGTTTGGGGGTTCTAAGTAATCTAGCAAAAAAACAACTGTTTTTAACTTGTAAACAACAAATCTCAGAAAGAGGCTCGTTCCTTAAAGCGGTAGTAAAGCCGCTGAGGTTTTTTTTTTTTTTTCATACCTGCAAGGGAAACGGCATAATGAGCTAGTATGCACCGCATACTAGCTCATTATGAAATACTTACCTTATAACGAGGCCCTGACATCTCGCCTGATGCACGCCGAGGGAGCTGACATGTTCCCTCGGCGTGTCTTCCGGGTATTGCGGCTCCGGCGCTGTGAGTGGCCAGAGCCGCGATACCGTCACTCCCGCGCATGTGCATGCGCATGGGAGACTTCTTCCCGGCAGGGTCCGGCGTCTGCCGGACTTTCAGCCGAGAATCCCCTGTGCGCATGCGCCGCTGCAGTCAGCGGCGCATTGCGAGGGGAATATCTCCTAAACCGTACAGGTTTAGATTTTTTTTTTACCTACAGGTAAGCCTTATTATAGGCTTACCTGTAGGTAAAAGGACTATACAACCACTTTAAGTGGTTTTTAACCACTTGCCGACTGGCTCACGTCGATATACGTTGGCAGAATGGTACGTACAGGCATATTAACATACCTATACGTTGCCCTTTAAAACTCGCCATTGTGGATGTGCACGCCCGCCGCGAGCTTTGTGAGTGTGATTGCGGATTCCGCGGACTCAATGTCCATGGGGATACCCGCGATCATCTCACTGAGAGGAAGAACGGGGAAATGCTGATGTAAACAAGCATCTCCCCATTCTGTCTAGTGACACAGATCACAGATCCCTGTAATCGGTGAGCGGTGATCAGTGTCATGACACACACAGCCCCTCCCCCCCCACAGTTAGGACACACTTAACCCCTGCAGCGCCCCCTGCTGGTTAACCCCTTCACTGCCAGTTACATTTACACAGTAATCCGTGCATTTTTTATTGTACTGATCGCTGTATAAATTTTTCTATTCTTCTACATATTTTTAGTAAAAAAAAACGCAATAAGTGTTTATTGATTGGGTTGCGCAAAAGTTATAGCGTCTACAAAATAGGGGATAGATTTATAGCATTTTTATCATTATTTTTTTTACTAGTAATGGTGGCGCTCTGCGATTTATTTATTTTCGGGACTGCGACATTACGGCGGACAGATCGGACAATTTTGACACACTTTTGGGACCATCGACAATCATACAGAGATCTGTGCTATAAAAATGTACTGATTACGGTAAAAATGTCAATGCCAGGGAAGGGGTTAACACTAGGGGGCGATCAAGGGGTTAACTGTGTTCCCTGTGTGTGTTTCTAACTGTAGGGGGAGGGGACTGACCTAGAGAAAATGACACATCGTGGTTCCTAGCTGTTAGGAACTCACGATCTGTCACTCCTCACAGAACAGAACAGGGATTGGTGTGTTTACACACACACGTCCCTGTTCTGCCTCTCGTGCCTGCGATCGCTCCTGGCCAGCGGTCATCGTGACCGTCGGCCATGCGCATTGGCACCCCCGCAGTGCACCTCCTACTATCCTGATCCTGCGAGCCAACGTGTAACTATGACGGTTCGCGGGATCGCGCCAACCTGCCCCAGTATAATGACGGCAGCTGGTCGGCAAGCGGTTAAAGTACCTAGTTACACTAATTTTACCTACAGGTAAGCCTATAATAAGGCTTACCTGTAGGCAGGGGCGTTGCTAGGTCTACAAATGATCTGGGGCTAGAGCCCATAGCAGCGTAGTAAAGAAAGTCATACGCTTGGGTGGGCATACACATGTGTATACAGTAATATATGTGTGTGTGTGTGTGTGTGTGTGTATGTATATATCCCCAGAGAGCTCTTCACATGAGGGTCCCCAGAGAGCCCCCCACTTACATCAGGGTCCCCATGGAGCCTCCCCTCCCCTTGGGGACCCCTGCAGAGACTCGGGGCTATAGCCACTGCCTGTAGGTACTGGAAATACCTCCTAAACCTTCACGGTTTAGGAGATATTTACCATATACGCTTGCGCCAACGTCATTGGCGCTTGCTCACTGAAGAAAGGGCACGATCGTACCATTGCTAAGGGGCTCGTGGGGCTATAGCCCCAAAAGCCCCCCCCTAGCGACGCCACTGCCTGTAGGTACTGGAAATACCTCCTAAACCTTCACGGTTTAGGAGATATTTACCATATACGCTTGCGCCAACGTCATTGGCGCTTGCTCACTGAAGAAAGGGCACGATCGTTCCATTTCTAAGGGGCTCATGGGGCTATAGCCCCAAAAGCCACCCCCTAGCGACGCCACTGCCTGTAGGTACTGGAAATACCTCCTAAACCTTCACGGTTTAGGAGATATTTACCATATATGCTTGCGCCAACGTCATTGGCGCTTGCTCACTGAAGAAAGGGCATGATCGTTCCATTGCTAAGGGGCTCGTGCGGGAATGACGTCACGCAGCTCCAGCCAGTCACAGAGCCATGGGTCCACAGCCCCAGGAAGGAAGAGGGGTGAAGTTGGATATGGCCATCAGCGGGGACATCGCGGGCTTCGTTTGCAGGTAAGTGCAACATAATGGGCTAGTATGCGATTGCATACTGGGCCATTATGCTTTTACTTTACAGGGGTAAAAAAAAGAGGAAGTAAAACCCATCGGGCGTTACTTCCTCTTTTTAAGTGACTGAGGCGTCTGCTTTAAGAAAATGACTAAACTGGATAAAACAAAGTAATAAGCCATTAAAACAGTCCATGTTTTGTTATTTTGTTTTTTTCGCACTGGAAGGGAAAAAATTGCGTCTATTACAGAAATGATATTTTTCTCATAGTCCAATTAGAGGATGGAGAGAACCGTCTCGCTGTCTGTGTTCTGCAGGTCATAAACATATTGTGTAATAAATGCCATTGAAGCATAACAGCATTGAATTGTGCCGGCTAATCTCGCAGGGATCACACATACAAGTCGAGGCTTGCCATTTTCTCATGAGTGTTTATATTGTTCCTGCTTTAATGTTTTCTTCTCGTACTTCAGAAAAACAATGACTGCGGGAGAATGGACAGAGGGAAGGGGGCCTATTCAACAAAAAGCTAATTTTGTTGTTTTCCTCCAGTAGCCAACAAGGCCTTCTAGAACTTTTTGTTTCCAAGTTTAAATCTGTATTTTTTCGCTAGAAAATTACTTAGAATCCCCAAACTCCCCGACGCTCAGTTAAAGCACTACGTCTCTTTAACTGACAATTGCGCGGTCGTGCGATGTTGCACCCAAAACACAATTGACGTCCTTTTTTCCCCACAAATAGAGCTTTCTTTTGGTGGTATTTGATCGCCTCTGCGGTTTTTATTTTTTGCGCTATAAACAAAAAAAGAGCGACAATTTTGAAAAAAAAAATGCAATATTTTTTACTTTTTGCTATAATAAATATCCCCCAAAAATATATAAAAAAACAAATTTTTTTCCTCAGTTTAGAATGATATGTATTCTACGTATTTTTGGTAAAAAAAAAAAACGCAATAAGCGTATATTGATTGGTTTGCGCAAAAGTTATACCGTCTACAAAATGGGTGATAGTTTTATGGCATTTTTCTTATTATTATTATTTTTAATAGTAATGGTGGCGATCTGCGATTTTTATCATGACTGCGACATTATGGCGGACACATCGGACACTTTTGACACTATTTTGGGACTATTGTCATTTATACAGCAATCAGTGCTATAAAAATTATTATTATTATCATAATTATTACTCAGGATTTATATAGCGCCAGCAATTTACGCAGCGCTTTACAATATAAAAAGGAGACAATACAGTTACAATACAATAAAATACAAGAGGATTAAAAGGGCCCTGCTCAGAAGAGCTTACAATCTAATAGGGTGGGTGCAGGGGGTACAAATGATTATAACTGCTGGGAATGAGCTGATGGAAGTGGTAGGAGATTAGTTTGAGACGTGATAGGCTTCCCTGAACAGATGGGTTTTCAGGGATCGCCTGAAGGTAGCAAGAGTAGGGGATAGCCGGACCAGTGGAGGTAGCGAGTTCCAGAGGATGGGAGAGGCTCTGGAGAAATCCTGTAGATGAGCATGGGAGGAGGAGGCGAGAGAGCTAGAGAGTAGGAGGTCTTGAGAAGAGCGGAAGGGACGATTTGGGTGATATTTGGAGACGAGATTGGTGATGGAGCTCGGGGTAGAGTTGTGAATGTCTTTGTATGTTGTGGTTAGTATTTTGAATTTCATTTGCTGGGTGATTGGGAGCCAGTGTAGGGATTGGAGGAGAGGGTTGGCAGACAATGAGCGGTTGGTAAGGTGGATAAGTCTGGCAGCAGCATTCATGATAGACTGAAGAGGGGATAGCCAGACCAAAATACACTGATTACTTTGTAAATGACACTGGCAGGGAAGGGGTTAAACACTAGGGGGTGATCAAGGGGTTAAGTGTGTCCTAGGGAGTGATTCTAACTGTGGGGGGGGGGATGGGCTACCACTGACATGACATCGATCACTGCTCCCGATGATAGGGACCAGTGATCTCTGCCATATCACTAGGCAGAATGGGGAAATGCCTTGCTCTGGGACTGTGGCACTTGCAGTGCCCCGCCGATGACATAGTCTATCCGCTGGGCAGGATTTCATACTCCAGCACCAGGACACACTTACAGGGATTGGCGTCCCACCTTCTGGAGTAACTACACACTGATTGGTGTCCTGGCGCCCTCTGTTGGGGAACACCCCCTGTGGTTCTGCTGGGCCTGGCACACACGGCCCGCCCAATCCGGATCAGAAGCTGGCACAGGAATAGTGGCTATCTGTTGCCTGTAGCTTTTTCTTAAAGTGTTTTTAAGTGGATGCAGTAATCTATGATGTCCCTAAGCAATACTATATGACATGCCTTTGTCGTGCTGATCTCAATCAGATACCCCTGAAGAAAAGTATAACTCGAAACGCGTTGGGTGCTCCCCGTATGTGTGCTCCATATGTAACGGAGTCAACGCTTGTGAACCTCATATATTGTATTGCATGTTTATTGTGTTATGCATTCTGTATTCCCTTGTATATCCACTGTTTTGCATTGTAGATTTGTTTTATCTGCATCGTTTGCTAAAAAAAACTTTTTACTCATGATCACCCCAGAGTAGCTTTTTCCCTTTAAAGTCCCATAAGAGGAACAAATTTCCATTTGTTGAGAGAAATTGTGCCCCATCACTCATGTTATTGGGCCCTATTGTTGGTGTCACCATACCTCTCAACTTTTTGAGATGGGAACGAGGGACACCTATCAGCAAAAGTATGTAGGCAGAGGACACACCCCCTGGCCACGCCCCCTTAAAGGAGAATTGTACAAAAAGACAAGATTGGTTAAACCCACAAGTGCTTTTTTTACCACTACTATTTCTTTATATTGGCTTTTGGAATTTGGAACAAATGCAGCAATTTAGAAATCAGATGAAAGGTTTAGTGCTGGAAAACACTTTTTGATAGATAAAAAGTGCATTTTATATAGATCAGACCAAAATGAGGGACAAATGAGGGTCTGAGGGACATTGCACCAAATCGGGGACAGTCCCTCAAAATCAGGGACAGTTGGAAGCTATGTGCCCCATCACTGCTGTTATTGGGCCCTATTGTTGGTGTCATTGAGAGGAATTGTGCCTCATCACTGATCTTATTGGGCCCTATTGTTGCTGTCATTGAGAGGCATTGTTCCCCATCACTGATGTTATTGGACCCTATTGTTGATGTCATTGAGAGGTATTGTTCCCCATCACTGATGTTATTGGACCCTATTTTTGATGTCATTGAGAGGTATTGTGCCCCATCACTGATATTATTGGGTTCTGTTGTTGGTGTCATTGAGAGGAATTGTGCCCCACCACTGATGTTATTGGGCCCTATTGTTGGTGTCCCTGAGAGGTATTGTGCCCCATCACTGATGTTATTGGGGCCTATTGTTGGTGTCATTGAGAGAAATTGTGCCCCATCACTGATATTATTGGGCCCTGTTGTTGGTGTCATTAAGAGGCATTGTTCCCCATCACTGATGTTATTGGGCCCTATTGTTGGTGTCATTAAGAGGCATTGTTCCCCATCACTGATGTTATTGGGCCCTATTGTTGGTGTCATTAAGAGGCATTGTTCCCCATCACTGATGTTATTGGGCCCTGTTGTTGGTGTCATTAACCACTTTCAGACCGGACCATTTTGCTGGTAAATGACCAGAGGTCTTTTTACAATTTGGCACTGCGCTGCTTTAACTGGTAATTGCGCGGTCATGCAATGTTGTACCCAAACAAAATTTGCGTCCTTTTCTTCCCACAAATAGAGCTTTCTTTTGATGGTATTTGATTGCCTCTGCGATTTTTATTTTTTGCGATATAAACGTAAAAAGACCGAAAATTTTGAAAAAAAATGATATTTTCTACTTTTTGTTATTAGAAAAATCCAATAAACTCAATTTTAGTCATACATTTAGGCCAAAATGTATTCAGCCACATGTCTTTAGTAAAAAAAATGTCAATAAGCGTATATTTATTGGTTTGCGCAAAAGTTGTCACATCTACAAACTAAGGTACGTTTTCTGGAATTTACGCAGCTTTTAGTTTACGACTGCCTATCTCATTTCTTGAGGTGCTAAAATGGCAGGGCAGTACAAAACCCCCCCAAATGACCCCATTTTGGAAAGTAGACACCCTGAGGAAATTGATAAGTGGCATGTTGAGCCCATTGAATATTTTATTTTTTTGCCTCAAGCGATTGAATAATGACAAAAAAAAATTTTTTTTTTTTTTTTACACAAAGTTGTTACTAAATGATATATTGCTCACACATGCTATGGGCATATGTGAAATGACACCCCAAAATAAATTCTGCTGCTTCTCCTGAGTATGGGGATACCACATATGTGGGACTTTTTGGGAGCCTAGCCGCGTACGGGGCCCCGAAAACCAAGCACCGCCTTCAGGCTTTCTAAGGGCGTAAATTTTTGATTTCACGCCTCACTACCTATTACAGTTTTGAAGACCATAAAATGCCAAGATGGCACAAAACCCCCACAAATGACCCCATTTTAGAAAGTAGACACCCCAAGCTATTTGCTGAGAGGCATGTTGAGTCCATGGAATATTTTATATTTTGCCACAAGTTGCGGGAAAATTACAAACTTTTTTTTTTTTTTTCACAAAGTTGTCACTAAATGATATATTGCTCACACATGCCATGGGCATATGTGAAATGACACCCCAAAATAAATTCTGCTGCTTCTCCTGAGTACGGGGATACCACATATGTGGGACTTTTTGGGAGCCTAGCCGCGTACGGGGCCCCGAAAACCAAGCACCGCCTTCAGGCTTTCTAAGGGCGTTACAGTTTTGAAGGCCATAAAATGCCAAGATGGCACAAACCCCCCCCAAATGACCCCATTTTGGAAAGTAGACACCCCTAAATTTAGGGGTACACTAGTGAGACTAGGTAATAAATGGCGGGTGCCCTGAAACTATAAAAAAATAACTAACCAACCAGCGTCACCTGTAACAGTTATATGGTGATCACTGGTGAAAGGGTTAACTAGGGGGCAATCAGGGGGCTTTATGCGGTAGTATATGGGGGTCCCTGGCGCTATAAAAAGCTGCGGCGAACCTAAATACCTACCTGCCTAACTAGCGTCACCTGTGACACTAATACAGCGATCACAAAAACGATCGCTTATTAGGCTGGGTTCACACTGGAGCGATGCGGGAACGCCACGAATCCGCGGCGGGTTCCCGCATCGCATGCCTCCCGGCGGCAGTTCACACTGCCCTATGCGAACTGCTGGGAGTGTCAGTGAAATGTTAATGACACCCCCAGATCAGTTCGCATATCGCAGTGCGATCTGCAAACTCGGATCGCATGGTGTGAACACCCATGCGATCCGATTCTGCTGCGGACCAAAAAAAGGGTCCCGTGCGAGTTTGCGGCGGGTGCGGCGGGTGCGACACGAATTCAGCCATACTATCTGTATGGCTGAACTCGAATCGCACAGAGATCGGATGTGATTTGCACTGCAGTGCGGTGCGAATCACATCCGTTCTCATAAACCGCTGCAATGTGAACCCAGCCTTAGTGACACTGGCGACGGGGGGTGATCACGGGGTTAAACCTTTATTGGGGGGGGTTAGGGGGTACCTTAGAACTAAAGGGGGCTAACCCTAACTGCCCTAACAGTTATTACAGTCACAAATGACACCCGCCGGGTGATCAGGGGGTTAAACCTTTATTAGGTAATAAATGGCGGGTGCCCTGAAACTATAAAAAAATAACTAACCAACCAGCGTCACCTGTAACAGTTATATGGTGATCACTGGTGAAAGGGTTAACTAGGGGGCAATCAGGGGGCTTTATGCGGTAGTATATGGGGGTCCCTGGCGCTATAAAAAGTTGCGGCGAACCTAAATACCTACCTGCCTAACTAGCGTCACCTGTGACACTAATACGGCGATCAGAAAAATGATCGCTTATTAGGCTGGGTTCACACTGGAGCGATGTGGAAACGCCGCGAATCCGCGGCGGGTTCCCGCATCGCATGCCTCCCGGCGGCAGTTCACACTGCCCTATGCGAACTGCTGGGAGTGTCAGTGAAATGTTAATGACACCCCCAGATCAGTTCGCATATCGCAGTGCGATCTGCAAACTCGGATCGCATGGTGTGAACACCCATGCGATCCGATTCTGCTGCGGGCCAAAAAAAGGGTCCCGTGCGAATTTGCGGCGGGTGCGGTGGGTGCGACACGAATTCAGTCATACTATCTGTATGGCTGAACTCGAATCGCACAGAGATCGGATGTGATTTGCACTGCAGTGCGGTGCGAATCACATCCGTTCTCAAACCGCTGCAATGTGAACCCAGCCTTAGTGACACTGGCGACGGGGGGTGATCACGGGGTTAAACCTTTATTGGGGGGGGTTAGGGGGGTACATTAGAACTAAAGGGGGGCTAACCCTAACTGCCCTAACAGTTATATTACAGTCACAAATGACACCAATGCAAAAAAAAAACAAAAAAAAAAATGACATTGGTGTCACTGTGACTGGGGGGCAGGGGTAATTGGGGGGGTGATCGGGGGGGTGTGAGTGTGCCTGGCATGTTCTACTGTGTAGTGTCGTGTTGGTGCAACTCACCGATCCTCTCTCCTCGGTGTCGGAACGAAAAATACCGACACGGAGGAGAGATTACATCACTTCCTCTCCTGTGTTTACATTACAGGAGAGGAAGTGATGTCACGGAGCATTTTCATTTCGTCGGGAGCGATCGCGAGGGGGTGGCCATGAATGAATGGCCGTCCCCTCGTCTGTGATCGCTCCCGAACGAATACCGACCGCCGCAGGCACCGGGCGGGGGCCCGATCGGGCCCCCGACCCGCGGGCAGGCAAGGACGTACATGTAAGCCCTTATGCCTGCCCGTGCCATTCTGTCGACGTACATCGTCGTGCGGCGGTCGGGAAGTGGTTAAGAGGCATTGTTCCCCATCACTGATGTTATTGGGCCCTATTGTTGGTGTCATTGAGAGGAATTGTGCCCCATCACTGATGTTATTGGGCACTTGAGAGAAATTGTGTCCCATCACTGGTATTATTGGGCCCTGTTGTTGGTGTCATTGAGAGGAATTGTGCCCCCATCACTAATGTTATTGGGCCCTATTGTTGGTGTCATTGAGAGGAATTGTTCCCCATCACTGATGTTATTGTGCCCTATTGTTGGTGTCATTGAGAGGCATTGTTCCCCATCACTGATGTTATTGGGCCCTATTGTTGGTGTCATTGAGAGGAATTGTGTCTCATCACTGATATTATTAGGCCCTATTGTTGATGTCATTGAGAGGAAGTGTGCCCCATCACTGATGTTATTGGGCCCTATTGTTGGTGTCATTGGGAGAGATTTTGCCCCATCGTTGGTGCCATTGGGGGGGGGGGGAATGTGCCCTCTTCATTGGTGTGAGTGGGGAGACTTGCCCCATTGTTGGTATCAGTAGATGAAATAGTGCCAAGGGTGGATAAAAGCAAGCATAGGGCCGCGATTTGGAGACCGCTGCATTAAGATAATCCATTGATTTGAATAAAATGCCATAGAGAGATAAAATGATACTGACACTGATGGCTTCTTTTTATAGTAGTGCTTTTGTGATTTGCGTTCTACTCATTGTTTTTTATGATTTTCTTTTCTCTTGTGTGATTCAATCCTTTGTGCCCCTCCGGCCTACAAGTGACCCGATGTGCAGCCTTGTCCTCGCGGTAGAACGTAACACGCCTGTCTCTGATATCCATTTCTCTCCCCCCCGTTTATTGCCTTTTCATCACATTTTTATTTGTCTGCTAGAAAGATGTTTGCTTGTTCACAGCTTCCTTCACTTCCGATCTTGGCCTAGTTCGCTCTTTCAAGATCCCCAGTAGGATGATAAGGAAACACTAAAAGTTTCCTTTCACTTAACTCCGAATGCAAACACAAGGGACTCTAAAATAAACACAGGCAAAGGTTTCTTTTAAATCCCCCGAAGTGACAATTTTATGGAAATGTTCCTTTATCGTTTCCTGTGCCGTGCCTCAAGCACCGCGCTTTACCTGAGGGCGCCTTATTTCAGGGGTGTTAAAGGGGACCCCTGCTCGGATGTTTTCATGGCTCCAGGGATATTTTAAAAAAAACGACCCTTAAGGCCGGATAACACCAGGAATTTCACAGGAACGCGCTGGCCGTTCCTGTGTGATTCCTGTGCAATTTGAGTGCAGTGCGTTTTCAGCACCTTTCATTTCAATGGGCTGAAATCGCATTGAATCGCACATGTACTACTTTTAGAAACGCGCTGAAGCCAGATACATTGGTACCATGACGTTCAGAGCAGGCAAAGATGTTTAACTTTACACCCGCTGCAGATTGCAGACACAACGCATTTTGAACACAGTGTGGGAAACGCAAATGGAATCCGGTTCCTTGGGTTGGCCTACATTTATCCCTGGTTCACATTAGAACAGGGGCGGCCTGTCCATTGTGGGCACACGGGCGCCGCCTCCCCTATCCACCACCGCCGCCCACTCTCTATCCATGCGCCCAGCCCCTTTCAGGATGCATGAATTCCTGTGGCAGAGGTGGGCGGGGGTGTTTTTTAAAGCACCTGATTAGAGCCAGAGAATCTAATAGGCTTCAAAATAGGATGGACACGGGGAGCAGATCATTGCGTCTGGAGCCCAAACAGTTGTGTTGCAACAGTGAATGTATATTCGCTGTTGCAACACTGATCCTCCCCCTGGGCCAATCGGGAAGTGGGCCTGATACCTGTCACCCTGATTGGCTGAAAGGACAGGTGATCCTATTGGACGCCTAGGAAGAGAGGAGGAGATGCACGGTGGAAGCGAGGAGGAGAAGACACAGGAGCTGATGCCCACCGCAGCCTGATGTCCACCGATGCCCCAATCCCTGCCCGATGTGCTCGCCAATGCTGATCCCCCACCTCTGCCCGAAGTGCACGCCGCAGCCTGATGTCTGCCGATGCCCCAATCCCTGCCCGATGTGCTCGCCAATGCTGATCCCCCACCTCTGCCCGAAGTGCACGCCGCAGCCTGATGTCCACCGATGCCCCAATCCCTGCCCGATGTGCTCGCCAATGCCGATCCCCCACCTCTGCCCGAAGTGCACGCCGCAGCCTGATGTCTGCCGATGCCCCAATCCCTGCCTGATGTGCTCGCCGATGCCCGATCCCCCACTGCTGCCCGATGTGCCTACTTGATCCCCTACGCTGCCCGATGTGCCTGCCAATGCCCGATCCCCCACCGCTGCCGCTGATGCCTGATCCCCTGCTGCTGTCCGATGTGCCTGCCAATGCCCGATCCCCGCTGCTGCCCGATCCCCCACCGCTGCCCAATGTGCCTGCCAATGCCCAATCCCCCACCGCTGCCCGATGTGCCTGTCGATACCTGATCACCTGCCGCTGTCCGATGGGCCCGCCGATCTCTACTACTCTACTGCACAATGTGTCTGCCGCCTAGATGGGGTAAGTGCTGGTGCACTGGCAGACAGCAAGGGCGGAGGGGTGGGGGTTTTGAGGTACTGCGGGGGGTGGGAGTGGTTGTTTGCTGCCCCCCCAAACAAAAAAACACCAGCCGCCACTGCATTAGAACGCAGTGCAGGAAACCTATGATCCGTGCACCTGCACCACGTTCAGAACATACTGCACATGCGATCTCCACCAGGTGTCATTACAATGTTAACAACACCACAAATGCAGGTCTCAAACGCGTGTTTTCCTGCACCGGATCGTATGGTACAAAAGTGCCATATCATCTGGTTGCAGTGTGTTTCAATGAATGGGCTCAAATCACACCACGCTAAATCGCATGCAAATTAAACAGGAATGTGGTGCAGTTCCTGTGCGATTCATATACATAGTTACAAGTCCATCCAGTTCAACCACAAAAAAAATAAAAATAATAATGAGATACAAAATACTCAAGCGCTGATGCGGAAAGAATTATCCAAAAATAATAAAGAAATTAATTAATGATAAAAGCTGCACCAAAAAACAGTGACCCCTCACTTATGCAATTGATAATATATATTATATAATAATATTTCTATTTCTATTTAAATATGTATAAAATGTATTTATTTATTTATTAATATTTTTTTTTGGTATTTATTTACTATTATGTGATTTGATTTGGGCATTGAGGATTGATTTTAGTGCACACTAATATTTTATAGTTTATAAATAAATAATAATATCATACAATCCCATATACCCAATTCTATACCCACAGTTGGTCCAGAAGAAGGCGAAAAAACCCCAGCAGAGCATGATCCAATTTGCTAAAGCAGGGGAAAAAATTCCTTCCTGATCCCCCGAGAGGCAATCGGATTTTCCCCGGATCAACTTTACCTATAAATGTTAGTATCCAGTTATATTATGTACACTTAGGAAATACTCCAGGCCCTCCTTAAAGCAATCTACTGAGCTGGCCAGAACCACCTCTGCAGGGAGTCTATTCCACATTTCTTGATCATACATCACGGGACACAGGAGCTTCATTACATAGTGGGTTATATAGGCACCTCTGGTGATTGGACACTGGTTGACCCTAATTAAGGAGAATTCCTCCCCTATATAACCCCTACCATCCGGGAGGCACCTCAGTTTTTTCGCCAGTGTCTGGTCGATGGTCACGTAAAACTTAGCTCTATGCGGGTCCCGGCGAGGGCCGAAGGGCTACAACAAACCGGATCCATACCTCGGGCCGATATTTGACTCCCAAGATGGTATGGTACCCGGGCCTCGTCTGCCGAAGACACGAGGTTTTGCCTGTAAGTCCTCTCCATTGGAAGACTGGACTCTGGGACAACCAGACTTGGGGTACTGTTGACTCAGGGCGCCCGTAAGTTTCTGGCAGAGTTTTTTACAAGGCCCAGGTAGGAGGATCTTTTCGTAAGAACCCCAGATACGCCTGAAGGTTGGCTAACAATACCCGCCGTGATGGGTGAAGGCTGGAATTGGTCTGAACACAGCAATTCCTGCGGCGGGGAACAGGTATGGGAAGTCATCCTATATATTTAATATATGAATGGATTTCTTCATTGTGAGTAGTTGTATGTCTTACCTGGTTTCCACCACTAGATGGAGTAAGAGCAGCCTGATGCATACTTACATGCCTTTCAATACAAACACGCTCAGTGAAATGCCTGGTTCTCCAGCTACTCACGTCTCCTTGCAGTCCCTGCCACAATAAAGGTAAAAGAGGGGTCCCACGCAGATCAGGGGGTCCCAGGTCACTCCTTTTGGGTTCTCCTCCCCCCCCCCGGATCCCGCGGTCCTCGTGCACGCGCGCGGGCGCGTGCACGCGTGCCGGGCGCGCTCCCGGCCTAATGGGGAAAGGGGGGGGTGTGGTTGCCAGCTGTGCACAATCTGGTGCTCTATGCTGTAATGCAGGCGCCAAAACGGCCGATTTAAAAGCCCAGAGCGTCAGGGGACTGTAAGGTGAGACACAGGAGCTGTGGGCTGTAAGCATCCGTGGGATTGGATCCAGGCGAACCTTAAGACACCTACTCGGCATCATATTGTGCAGTTAAGCTAATATTGATTTATTGTGAGACTTTAAGCACAAACAAGTGATTGCATTTTACATTAGTAACTCTGCTTTGTAGCTCAGTACTATGTCTCCTCGTAAGAGGGTTTCAGGGGCAGGTAACAAAAGCACTGGCAAATCACCGCCTAGGTCCAGGGGTTCCAAAAGTGCATGCAGATTACCATCCCCCTCTGCAAGAGTGGAGCCTGCATCTCAAGACGAGTCAGTGCCCCTTTCAGGCTTTGCAGCCTCTCCTAATGTCGCAGCCCCGGTCTATGTCACTGAGGACTCCCTTAGGGCTTCATTGGAGAGTTTTGAAGGGAGGATAATGAATTTTATTTCTGCTTCCCTAAAAGATAGCAGAAAAAGGGGTAGATCCCCTCCCTCTGCTGAAATCCCTCTCTCAGACAGTTGCTCTGAAAATGAGGAGAGATCCCTATCTTTAGAAAGGGATCATGAGCAGTCGGATCAGTCAGAGGATGAGGAGCTAGTCCCCTCCTCCCAGGCACTCAGAAAGCAGGTGCAGTATTACACTGAATTGGTGCGTACCACGTTCAGAATGCCTGCTACTGAAATCGCTACATCCTCTGTCTCTTCCCTGGGAGTCAGGAAAGCCCCACAGACTGCTTGTTCCTTCCCAATTCATCCTTTAATGGCTGACTTGATGTATGAGGACTGGGGACATCCCGATAAACTGTTTACTCCTCCCAAGAGGTTTTCTATGAATTATCCCGTGGAGGAAAGTTTCACCAAGAAATGGGGGGCCCCATCTGTTGATGCGGCTATCTCTTGTGTGAATAAAAACCTAACTTGTCCTTTGGATAATGCGCAGGTATTTAAGGATCCAGCTGACAAAAGGCTGGAAACCTTGTTAAAAGCCTCCTTTTCCATGGCCGGCGCTGTGGTGCAACCTACAGTCGCAGCCGTGGGGTTGTGTCAGTTCCTTAAGGAACAGGTCAAACAAATGTTTGAACTCCTCCCCAGCGAGGAAGTAGTGAAATATGCAGAGATGCCTCACATCTTATGTTTCATAATTGATGCGATTTTGGATTCTGTCCAACAAGCATCCCGTTTGTCCCTCATGTTGGTACACATGCGTAGGGCTCTATGGCTAAAAAATTGGGCCGCTGAGATGTCATGCAAGAAGCATTTGGCTGGGTTCCCATTTAAAGGGGAACGTTTGTTTGGAGAAGAACTAGATAAATTCGTCCAAAATATCTCAGGAGGTAAATCTACACTCCTTCCAGTCAAGAAGAGTAAGCGTCCCTCATTCAGGCGTACTCTTTCTCCCGAAGCGTCAAGCTCTAAACAGTGGCGACGGCCTTCCCAGCCCTCCGCTGCTAGAAAGCCTCAGGGCCGAGCCCAGGGACAGAAGAGGACTTGGGGGCGGAAGAACGAGCCTAAGTCGCAGCGTCACCAAAACGCTAGAACATCTGGGCCGCCTAGGTTGGATTATAAACCTAGAAAAGTCGTCTCTGCAACCGACCACCAGGTTGGATTACCTGGGTCTCATTATCGACACCGCTCAGGGCAGGGTGTTCCTTCCAGGGCCAAAGGCCTTGGCCATTGGAGATCTGGTGCGCCTAGTTCTGGGCAGAAGATCTCCCTCTATTCGCCTATGTATGAGACTATTGGGAAAGATGGTCGCCTCATTCGAGGCCGTCCCATTTGCCCAGTTCCACTCAAGGCCCCTGCAAAAATGCATCCTTGCGATTTGGAACAGGAAGCCCCAATTTCTGGATCTTCCTATGCGTTTATCCCCCCGGGCACGCAAGAGTCTTGTTTGGTGGTCACAAACCAGAAATTTGCTAAAAGGCAAAACCTTTCTTCCCCTCTCATGGAAGATTGTCACAACGGATGCCAGCCTGACAGGCTGGGGAGCCGTATTAGAGGGAACATGCTTGCAGGGAAAATGGTCTGCGACCGAAAGTCTGTTGCCCATAAATATCCTAGAGATTCGGGCAGTTTACATGGCACTCAGAGAGTGGTCTCACAGACTGCGAGGCTTCCCGGTTCGGATTCAGTCCGACAATGCCACCGCGGTGGCTTATATCAATCACCAGGGCGGTACCAGAAGTCTGGTGGCCCAAAACGAGGTGAATCGCATACTTGTCTGGGCAGAAGAGCATGTTCCGTGCCTCTCTGCAGTCTTCATCCCAGGAGTGGAGAATTGGCAGGCGGATTATCTCAGCCGCCAGCAGTTGTGCCCAGGAGAATGGGCTCTGCACCCCGATGTGTTTCGAGACATATGTTACAAATGGGGCACTCCAGACGTGGATCTTTTTGCGTCCAGATTCAACAGGAAACTGGACAACTTTGTGTCAAGGACAAGAGATGCACTTGCTCAGGGGTCAGATGCTCTGACGGTTCCCTGGAATCAGTACAATCTGATCTATGCCTTCCCCCCGAACCCGCTACTGTCACGGTTCCTGGGAAGGGTCAAGAGGGAGGCGAAGTCGGTCCTTCTAGTGGCCCCGGCTTGGCCCAGGCGACCATGGTTCGCAGAAATCATGAAGCTAGCAGTGGGCAGGCCATGGACCCTCCCTCTCCGGCCAGATCTGCTCTCGCAGGGCCCAATTTACCATCCTGCTTTACGCAGTCTGAATTTGACGGTCTGGCTGCTGAGACCCACATTTTAAAAGACCGTGGTCTTTCGGGGCCAGTCCTTTCCACTCTGGTCAATGCCAGAAAGCCGGCCTCCAGGCGTATCTATTACAAGATCTGGAGGGCATATGTTTCCTGGTGTGAACCCAGGAGATGGCATCCCAGAAGGTATGTCATTAACAGAATCTTGGCCTTTCTCCAATCAGGCCTTGAATTGAATTTGGCCATAAGCACCATCAAGGTGCAGATTTCGGCCCTGTCGGTCTTTTTTCAAAGACCGCTTGCATCACATTCCCTGGTACGGGCCTTTATCCAGGGGGCTATGCGGATGAGACCGCCAGTCAGACCTCCGGTATGCCCATGGGATCTGAATTTGGTTCTCTCGGCCTTAGTAGCCCAACCATTTGAACCTTTGCATCTTGCTTCGTTAGTCCTCTTGACAAAGAAGCTAGCCTTCCTAGTAGCCATATCTACGGCTAGAAGGGTATCTGAATTGGCAGCTCTTTCTTGTAAAGAGCCCTATTTAATTATCCATAAGGACCGGGTGGTTATGCGTCCCAACAGGTCCTTCCTACCTAAGGTGGTTTCAGGTTTTCATCTGAATCAAGATATAATCCTACCATCCTTTTTTCCAAATCCTCAGTCCATAGAGGAAGAGTCCTTACACACTTTAGATGTGGTTAGAGCAATCAGTCTTTATCTTCAAGCAACTGCTCAGATAAGAAAAACTGACTGCTTATTTATTCTGCCAGAAGGCCCTAGAAGGGGTCAGGCAGCGTCAAAGTCCACTCTCTCGAGATGGATCAGACAGGTTATTTCTCAGGCCTATGACTTAAAGGGGAAGACTCCTCCTTTTCAGGTGAAAGCGCACTCTACTAGGGCTGTCAGTGCTTCTTGGGCAGTGCATCACCAGGCCTCCCTGGCTCAGATCTGTAAGGCTGCGACTTGGTCTTCAATCCACACATTCACCAGATTCTATCAGGTGGATGTCAGAGGGCAAGAGGATATCGCCTTCGGGCGCAGTGTACTGCAAGCTGCAGTTTAGGTCCTCAGGTCCCTGGCGGTCTAAAATTATGATCTGTGTCTCCCTCCCCTCAACCTGAGCATTGCTATGGGACATCCCACTATGTAATGAAGCTCCTGTGTCCCGTGATGTATGATCAAGAAAATGGGATTTTTATATACAGCTTACCTGTAAAATCCTTTTCTTGAGAGTACATCACGGGACACAGCGCTCCCGCCCCTCTTGGGTTTTACGTGGTTCTTATTGCTTTGCTACAAAACTGAGGTGCCTCCCGGATGGGAGGGGTTATATAGGGGAGGAATTCTCCTTAATTAGGGTCAACCAGTGTCCAATCACCAGAGGTGCCTATATAACCCACTATGTAATGAAGCTCCTGTGTCCCGTGATGTACTCTCAAGAAAAGGATTTTACAGGTAAGCTGTATATAAAAATCCCATTTTTTACACCTCTTACTGTGAAGAAACCTTTCCGTATTTGGAGATGAAATCTCTTTTCCTCTAGACGTAAAGAATGCCCCCTTGTCCTCTGTGTTGACTGTAAAGTGAATAACTCAACACCAAGTTCACTAAATAACTCAACACCAAGTTCAGTTTACTTTATATAACTGTAAAACTAAAAACAGGAGTGCCTAGGCATTGTTGCATGCCAGGAAGTGCCTTGCCATATTACAGAAGGAATTCAAGACAACGTGTAGATTTTTCAGGGTAGCGCTTAGGCACCATTACCATGTGATACATGGGAGTCCCCCGCTCTAAAGTAATCACCTCTCCTAAGAACAGCTGTCTCCTTCAATCAGGCAGGGTGCTGTTTGCAACAGAGATAATGGAAGTAATAGAACGCTGGATAGCCGCACTCCAAAAAAAGTTCACCTTTATAAAAAAATGGATATTAAAGCATCACAGGGCAATACAGACTAACTGCACAGCTGCTGACGCATTTCACACCAGATATGGTATGCTATGACTAAGCACCATATCTGGTGTCTAAGCGCAGACTTCAGACCGCTCTTTGCTGAAAATGGGTCAGAGGAGTACAAAACGAATTACACTCCTCTGACCCAGAGGAGAAGGCCAGCCAAACAAGCTCAGGCTGGACTTCTCTTTTAAAGCGGAGGTCCACCCTAAAGTGGAGCTTCCGCTCATTGGAACCCTCCCCCCCTCCGGCGCCACAATTGGCACCTTTCAGGGGGGAGGGGGGTGCAGGTACCTGTACAGTACAGGTATCTGCCCCCACTTCCGGCGTAGATTCTGCAGAAGGCACGCCCCTTTCCGCAGAATCTACGCCCCTTTCCGAAAGTCCCCCGCTGCCTGCTGGGAAACACACGGATCCCAGAGACAGCGGGGACCATCCTTATTGCGCAGCGCGATTCCGGCAGACTATTCGAACGTGTGTGGGCTGCAGCGGACATTTGATTTGCAAAAGTCTGACAGACTTTAGAAATGGAACATGTTTCAAATTTTTCCGACAGAACTCTGCCGGACCCAGAAATCCGCTCGTGTGTGTGCTAGTCTGACGGACTAAAACCGACGCGAGGGCAGCTATTGGCTACTGGCTATGAACTTCCTTATTCTAGTCCAGTCATACGTCATCACGTTCGAATCCGTCTGACTTGTGATTGTGTGTGGCCAAGTCCGTTCATTCGGAAAGTCCGTCAGAACTCTGTCAGAACTCCGTCGAAAGTCTGCCGGACTTAAGTCCTGTCGTGTGTACGCGGCATTAGTCTCAGCATCAGCACGGGTGCTGGTAAGGCTGCATTTGATGGGAACTTCATTAAAAAGGTAGGGTTTACTTGGGCAGGGAAAAGGGGTGGAGTCAGAAGTAGAGCCGGGGGGGAGGCGGAAAAATTAGGTTTTGCCTAGATTGTCAAAAATCTTTGCACCAGCCCTGGTCACTGACCTGAAACAAATATGCAGCATGGCAGCCAGGCAGCCAGCATTTTCACATTCCTCAAACATGACCATATTTACTGAATTGCTAACTTCTCAGAACAGAGAATTCCTAAATCTGACTGCATTCCTCCAAATCTGTTCGTCCAGTACAGTTTGTTTTCACTCCGCACTCCTTCACTCTGAGCTGTGTCAGTGCTCTTGGCAAGAGGCGCTCTGCTGTGAAAGACATGTGACCTTTTCCCAGCCATCCCATCTATTTCGCAGATGAGTTAAAAAATAAAAAAAATAAAAACGCTGTTCTATTTATTTTCCTTATTTTAGGGCAATACGCTTGGCCTGCCAAGCAAAAGATTGTTTTAAAAATAAAAAGAAACAAAACTTAAAACTCTGCAGCAGCAACAAAAAAAAAAAAAGATCGGGGCATATATTGTTTTCATTGCGGGTGCAGGCGCGTGCGCGCCGGTGGGAGCAGGTAGAGGGACGCATTGTCTTGTGTTTTCTTTAGCGCAGCGAGGAGATATGAAGTCAGGAGGTGGAAATTCTGTGAGGAAGGTGCACTCAATGGAAAAGGGGAAACAGAACGACAATAGCTGCATGGGAATGTGCTGACATTTGTGTTACTGTAATACTGGAGGGTCAACGCTCCGCTATTGTGCACAACCTTCAATGTGTTACATTGTACAAGGAATCTCAGTTCCCAGCTGGGCACAGGAAGGACAAACAAGGCCTGGAGGCTTCACCTTCACATACAGAAATCCAAGTTTTTTTTTAATCCATTACACAGCAGGATTAAAAATGAAGGAGGCAACTTTCGCTGAAATACTTACATTTAATGTGGTGCTGTCTCCTGCAGAAAGTCCTCTCTGCCACTAGATGGAGCTCCTTTTCCCAGGTTGAGTGACAGTCACTTGGCCAGAATCAGTTACTTCCTGTGCACCCAGGCTGTCATGCACAGGCCCTCTGGGTGTGTGTCATTACACTGGCCTGGGCTCACAGTACTAGATCCCTGGAAGCGAGGCTGCTGATAAGGGCAGTACAACCAGCCCTCCTGTACTGGGCCGGGCCCTATCAGTTCAAAGGGGGGGGGGGGGGCTGGACACTTGCTGAGCAGAAATTCCAGCTGTACTGTCTTAACACAGACCAGTGGTGTATTTAGGTTTTGTGCTGCCCAAGGCCTGACTAAACTCATGCACCCTCCTAATTTAAATATGACCCACCCCTTCCTGCCGAGGCCACATCCCTTCCTGTTTAAGACCCACCCTATCATCTGTAACGCACACCCCTCATTTGGCACCTTTCATGGGGAGGGGGGAACAGGTACCTGTTTTTGACAGGTACCCTTCCCCACTTCTGGGAGACTGAGCTGCCCCCTCTGAAGTTGGGGCCCCCCCCCCCTCCTCCTCCTTCCTCCACTGGGCTATTCAGAAAGTGCAACGTGCTTCGCACATGTGCAGTAGGGGACCGGATGGTTTTCGTTACCATGAATGATGGTGGCAAAACCCGAGAGCCAATCCGAAAATTGGCTGAGGTGTCTACATCGTGGGATCCCTGAACAGGTAAGTGTCCTAATATTAAAAGTCAGCAGCTACAGTAATTGTAGCTGCTGAGTTTTAAGGTTTTCACGGGGGGGTGGAACTCCTCTTTTATGAGTTTGCATTGATTTCAGCATTGATGGAGCACTTTATTGCAATATCATGATCTGCATATTAATGCACTTTCACAAAATGTGGACTGTTTAATGGGTTTTCATTGATTTTAGCATGCACAGAGTACTTTGCACATGCCAGTGGTGGCTGGTCCTCAAATTATTTTTTTGGGAGGGGGGGGGGGCGCAAACAAACTAAAAGATTCCGAAAAAAGACATCAATTGCAGCCTCACTGTGCCCCATCAAATGCAGCCACTGTGCCCTATCAAATGCAGCCACTGTGCCCTATCAAATGCAGCCACTGTGCCCTATCAAACGCAGCCACTGTGCCCTATCAAACGCAGCCACTGTGCCCTATCAAACGCAGCCACTGTGCCCTATCAAACATAATTTATGCAATAATTTTACCTGCTGTCCTGGGGGTTTCCCTTGTGCTCAATTCTCTCTCCTCCTACTCCTGACGTCACAGCCAGACCCCGCCCCTGTGCCCAAGAGAAGATTCAAGCAAAGCAGTGTGGAGGAGGGTAGGCATAGCATAAGGCTCCACCTCAGCCAGTCACCAGCCGCTTATGGGGTGCCCCTCACCCATCTTCCCGATTCCCCATTCCCGCGGCTGCCTTGCTGTAGCTGCGCCGCTGTGTATGGGCGTGCTTGGCACTCTCTGGCAAGCATGCTCATACACAGCGGTGCCACTACAGCAAGCCAGCCATCATGGGCTGCATGGGTGCGGGAATCTGGAAGACGGGTGGGGGGCTTTCTCTCATGCGGGGGGGGGTGGCTTTTTTGCCCCCCCCCCGTAAAGTGCCCCCCTAGGCCAAAACACAGCCCTGGTGCAGACACCTGGTCCCTCCCCAGTGCTGCCAGCTTCTCCTCCTCTTTCTCCCTCCGGCTGCACTGCAGGGAGAGTGGTTCTAGCACATTCGCCGCTTCCATCTGCTGTCCGGGCCCCCCCAGTGTGCCCCTTTCCCCCCACAGCGCTGCTGGCTTCCTTCATCTTCTCCATTGCCAACAGCCGCTGCAGGTACACTGGGATATTTCGGGATGGAGAGCAGATGAAGGGGCCCGGGAAATATGTTATTTTCTGACCCGGTCCTTTCTTGAATGAACACAGTGAGTGATCGGTACCAGCCACTCCTGTGCTCATTCATCACTGAAGCATAGTAAACTGTATTTACTATGCTTCAGTTTGTGAATGAGCAGGAAGCCTTAGAGCACTTTCTATTCGTCTGTGCAGCTGAGGTTGCAGAGAAAGGGACTGATAAATCTATGTCTTCAGTTACTTTTGGCCAGGGGGGGCCCTGTCAGGTAGGCTGTGTGGGGCCCTGACTCGAAGACACTTACATGAGTGTCAGCAAGGAAATAAAGAATGCCCATCGCAATCAGAGCAAAGACCCATAACATCAAGGAGCCAGGCATACAACTTCTCATTTAAGCCTGGGTTCACACTAGTGCATGCGAAACACTGCACGTGATTCGCACAGTAATTTGTGTGCTCATCACGTGATATCTGTGCGGTGCGATTTGAGCCATACATTTTGTATTACCGATCTTCTGTATACATCACGTGATCAGTTGTCATTGGCTGACAGCTGATCACGTGGTGAGGGGCCGGGATCGCCCTCCCGGCAATTAAGGTCCGCGCTGTAGCCGTCTTTCAGCTTTCGTGGGCGGCGAGTAGTTAATAGACATTGTCTGTTGACTGATGGATGCCTAAACACTTTGAGATTGCTTTGTATCCCTTTCCAGCCTTATGCAGATCAACTACTTTTGATTGTATGTCTTCATGGTTGGTTCACATCAGTTGATGCTTCTTATGAACAGCAATCCTAAAATGTCTTTTATCAATCAAAAATAGCTCTAAGCCCTGGTTCACACTGCTGCGGCTTTCAAATTGCGCTATTTCTGTGCTGAGTTCCCAGGTCTCTACACACCTACTGTGACCATTAAAAGGGGTTCCCACCATCCCTGTGCTGACGTCCCAGGTCTGTACACCTGCTGTGCCCATTATGAGGGGTTCACACCATCCCTGTGCTGCGTTCCCAGGTCTGTACACCTACTGTGCCCATTATGAGGGGTTCCCAACATCCCTGTGCTGAGTCCCTGGTTCTGTTACACCTACTGTGCCCATTATGAGGGGTTACCACCATCCCTACTGGATTGTTCAATATTTTATATTATGGAGAATGTAACAGGATGATCTAGAACAGGGGCCTCCAAACTTTCTAAACAAAGAGACTGTTTACTGTTCTTCAAACTTTAGTGGGGCTGGACTGTGGCCAGCAGGAGTGGAAAAAGTCCTGGTGTCAGTGGGAGTAAATAGCCCCCACTTTTGCTATTAGTGGGAGGAACAGTGTCCCATCATTGGTGTCAGCGGAAGGAATAGTCCCTCATCATTGGTGTCAGTGGGAGGAATAGTGTCCCATCGTTAGTGTCAGTGGGAAGAATAGTGTGTCATCATTGGTGTCAGTGGGAGGAATAGTGCCCTGTCATTGGTGACAGTGGAAGGGATAGTGCCCCAATCATTGGTGTCAGTGGCAGGAATAGTGCCCCATCATTGGTGTCAGTGGGAAGAATAGTGCCCCAATCATTGGTGTCAGTGGCAGGAATAGTGTCCCATCATTGGTGTCAGTGGGAGGAATAGTGTCCCATCAGTGTCAGTGGGAGGAATAGTGCCCCATCGTTGGTGTCAGTGGGAGGAACAGTTTTCCATCGTTGGTGTCAGTGGCAGGAATAGTGCCCCACCCATCATTGGAGCACAGGTGTGTCAGGAGGAAGGTTTCTCTGGAGCTCCTCCCAGGTGATCCGTGTGAGAGGGGAATGGTGGTGAAATCTCTCCCAGCTCTCCTGGCCCCTTTCTGGGGAAGCCATGGAGGCCAGCGGGGCCTCTCCTGCTTGAAGTTTGCAGCCATCTCCTGGGCCATCGGGTGACGTGCCTTCCTGTGTACAAGCTGATCTCTCTACCCCTGGTGAGGACGAAGGCACGGAAGCCATTCGGGAGCGAGTGGTGGCCGGGATAAAGGTCCTAAATAGGGAGAGAGATAAGCTTTACAAGCTACAAGCGGAGCTGAAGCATCTGCGAAGGCAGTGTGAGGGCTTACACAGCCAGAAACATGGATCCATGTATCCAGAGATCCAATTGGCCGAAGTCCGCGTGGACCATCAAGAGACCTTCGTGGCCATGATGAAAGGCGGAGATGGACCCATCAAGGAGAAGTTTGGAAATGACAGGAGGTTTGGAAGGATGACAAAGGTGGAGGAGGAGACCCCCCAATTCAGCCCCCTGCCCCCCCCAGGGAGAGGTAAGCAGCCCCATGCCTTCCCAGGACTCAGGAGGCATGGTGAGGGCCATCCAGGTAATGGAGTCTCCTATGCGGGGGATCAGTTATTGTTTAATAAGAAGGAGAATACAGATGATGTACCTGATAAGGTAAAGCTTGCCAAGTCCCATGTTGTGGCTAAGGCTGTTTTTGTGCCTTTCAACATCATGACTGATGCTGCTAATTCTGTGTGCAGCAATGTTGTGCCTGCTGATGCTGCAATGCAGCAAGAGTTACATTTAAAAAGTGTAATTTCTGTGAAGGAACTACAGGTGTCAGCGCAGCCCATTAACCCTTCTTTAGCAGAGTCCAAAGCTGTTTGCCCCACTGCTGCTGAAGACTCTACAGCGCAGCATCAGGAGACAGCTGGTACTGCAGCAGTGACTGTAACCATTTCTGATGGGAGATTGAATATTTCTGTGACTGATAACAATCACCCCAGTACCAGTGTGATGGACAATCGTCCTGCTACAGATTCTGCCAATTCAGTCCAAACAGTTGATAATGATAATGCTAATAATAATGTACAGACTAATGTGACTTCAGTGTGGGGCCTTGGCCCTGATAAACCTACATTTGCTCAGGTTGGTACGCTCTGTTCCTGGTAGCTCCGCTCCAAAGTGGGGTTTCCCCCTACAGGGTACCACTTTGAGCACCCCAGGATCTGGTCTTGGGTCTCTGGCTTCTGCTGGGGGTCCCAGACATAATGTAGTAATTTTGAAATGGGAAGGGGGTGCAGTCCCTCCAGCATGGTGTGCGGTGGTGGATTTGATTTTAGAAATGGGTTTTGGGGCAAATGACCTGTATGCCTTTATACATGTAGCTGGGACACGGGATTATATGGTTAGCTTCACCAGGCCAGAGGGTCTTGACCTGTTCTGGGAGCGATATGAGGCTCGGTGCAGGTCAAGACCTGAATGGGAAGGTCTGGCCCCAGTTGCGCTTTCTCAGAGGTCAACAGTAAAAAAAACACAATTATTCTGACTAATGAGAGCGTCCCCGCTCGGGATCTAGAGGTTTGGTTGCGGAACTATGGGGAGGTTTTGATTAAGCCCAGCAAAATCCTTGGTGAGCGTAACATCTGGACTGGGGGTTGGTCAGTAACAGTCAGGTTGGCCAGGGATGGGAATGTTGTCTGTCACCTTCCCTCCTCAGCTTTTATAGGGAGGGATAGGATGACTATTTTCTACCCTGGTCAGCCGATGCTGTGTCACCGCTGTGGAGAAAAGGGGCATTTGAGCTCCTCCTGTTCAGCCTTGATATGTTAGTGTGTTGGGGTCAGGGTCATATGGCTAAGGACTGCACTGATATGATCAGGTGCAACCTGTGCCTGCGCCTTGGCCATCCCTACAGCAGATGTCCTGAAGCCTGGCACAATATGGAGAAGGAGGTAATGGATGACTTGTCTAGGCTGGACGGGATGGAGGGTGAGGCTCCTGATGTGCCATCCTCTGCGGTGACCGACTACCCTGGTCCTGCTCAGGATCTCTCTCCAGTTCCTGTGGCCACCCCTCCTGTGTCTGTAAGTATTCCTTCTGTATCTGTCTCTGTGTCCCCCCAGCCTACTGTACCCTCTCCTCTTGTGTCAGAACCTTCCAAGTCTGTGCCCTCAAGTCAGTTATCCCCCAGGTGTCTACCCCTTCTAAGTCTGACTCAAAGGGAACCCCCCCCCCCACCAGGAGTGGTAGCATGTACTAAAAATGTTGCTTCTTCCTCTGTAAAGGAGTCCTCTGTAAAGACTGCAAAGAAAAAAACAAGAGATGATGGCATCTCTGAAGCTGACCTGCAATACCTGGAGGAGAGAAGGAAGGTTGGGAAGAAGCAGGTGGTAAGGACGGAACGGGCTCCAGTGCCTGTCTTCAACCATCATAGGTCCTCTAAATGGGATATTTCTTCATCTGGAGCTTCTTCGGAGCGAAGTTCTGATTCTGAAATGGAGTTTAAGGCGGCCTCAAGAAAGAGAGAGGCTTCTGGTGATGAGCAGCAGAGGGGAGCTAAGAAGCAATCCACCAAATAACCCAAATGGCGGTTCCCCCTCCGTTAAAAGTGGTGACAATAAATGTCACCAGCATTAAGTCAGTAAGAGCTTGTTCGATGGCTTTCTTTTTGTTCAGCCAATTAGACGCTGAAATGTTATTTTTGCAAGAGATTAGGCTCACCTCCTTGGCAGATATTCATGTGGCCAAGAGAGAGTGGAGGTATGGTCCATCTTACTGGTCTCTTGCGGCCGAGCCTTACGGCGCTGTGGCGTTGTTGTTTAAAACCGGCATGGTAAATGTCCGGCGGGTTATTGAGGTGGAGATTGGGAGATGTATGGTCTTAGACGTCCTTGTAGAGGGGCAGGACCTGCGCCTAATTAATGTTTATGGGCCACACACAAAGTGGGAAAGGAAATGCCTTTTTACAAGGATCAACCCATTTCTTTTTACATCCTGGCAAGTGGTCTTTGGAGGTGACTTTAATACAGTAACTAGGCCTAAGGACAGGAAGGCCTTCAAGGACAGGCTGGGATATGATAGCGTTTTTTAAATAGTATGGTTAGGGATACTAGTCTTGTGGATGTGTACATTAAGCACCTCCCCGGATGACACCGAGTTCACCTTTCATTGAGGTAGTAGTCAGAGTTGGATAGATAGCTTTTTTTTTTTTTGAAGGAGACCTCTGCTTTCTCGCCCCCAGTGGTGCAGGCAGTAGAGTTCTCTGATCACTGTATGCTATCTGTGGTCCTGAATGCTTCAGACGCCCCTCAGAAGGGCAAGGGCATCTGGAGATTGAATTCGACTCTACTCAAGGAAGAACATGTTAGACAATCCTTTGAGGAATTCTTTCAGGCTCAGGTGACCATCCTGGACTTTTGTAGCAGCAAGGCTGAGTGGTGGGAGCTGACCAAAAAGAGGATCGCTAGATTCTTCAGGGGCCTAGCCAATAGAAAACAGTTTAATAAATACATGACCTACCAATGTCTACGGAGGAAGCTGGATATTCTTGACTCGAGAGGAGGAGATCCTGGGGCAATCTCCGAAGTGAAACTCCTCAGGAAGTGTCAATATGACCGGCATGCCTCTTTGGTTCTAGAGAGGGACTATGGGAAGTTCCACTCGCCTGACCCTACCAGAACTGCAAACAAGGTGTAGCTGTTAAAACGGTTGTTGGCCTTAAGGACAGTACAGGTTCCTTGACAAATTCCAGGTCAGGGTTCCTGGAGGTCGTGAGGTCCTTTTATGTTGACCTTCTTGGGAGGAAAGAGCTTGACCGTGACAAAATGGACAGCTTTTTGGACTCTACTCCAGGTTTAAATGGTGGAGATATTCCATTGATGAATTTGACAGAGGAGATCACAGTTGAAGAGGTGATGAGGGCAATTGAACAGCTTGCCATCAAAGTCACCTGGACTGGATGGCTTGACGGCTGAGTTTTACAAAGCCTTTAAGTCTATTCTGGCCCCACATTTGGTAGAGGTTTTTAACAGTTGCCTTGCTGAGGGGGTGCCTTCCCCTTCCATGAGGCACTCGTCTGTGATTCTTCTTTCCAAGGGTAAAGATCCTTCGATGATTGATAATTGGCGCCCCATCAGCCTCCTTAATGTCAATAGAAAGATACTGGCAAAGATTCTTTTCTGGCGCCTATCGTCAGTAGCAGAGTCTTTGCTTTCTCGCCATCAGCACTGTTCGGTCCAGGGTAGAAGCACCTTCACAGCGGTTTTAGCTGTCCGGGAGGCCTTAGAGCGGTGAAGGGCTGCAGGCTGGGCAAAGTATTTGCTGACATTGGATCAGGCAAAGGCTTTTGATCATGTTAACCATGAGTACCTTAGTAAGTACGGTCTGCCGGGTAGTTTTGTCGATTGGTTAAAAGTCTTGTATAAGGGGGCAGAAAGCTTTTCTCTTGTTAATGGTTGGGTTGGGCAGTCATTTGAGGTTGGCTCCGGGCTGCGCCAGGGTTGTCCCCTGAGTCCCCTGCTCTATGTGTTTGCAATCAACCCCTTCATCAGGAAGCTAGAGAGCGGCATGTTGTGTGGGGTGCCAGTGGGGCTCCCAGGTGAGCCACCTTTGAGGGTTGTTGCCTATGCGGACGATGTGTCGGTGATTGTCACTGGGGCAGATGAAGCAGAGGAGGTGGTCTCTCTGACATCATGGTATGCTGAAGCATCAGGCTCCAAGATCAATCAGGAAAAGAGTGAAGTTTTCTGGATGGGAAAGGAAGGTGAGGGGTTTTTATCTCCCCGGACACCTTTCCAGTGCCCCAGGAAAGAATTAAGATTCTAGGCATTGAATTTGGCCCCTGGCAATTATGGCCTCAAAAACTGGGAAGGCAGTGTCTCTCTATACTAGGGTCAGTAGTGTGTTTTTTCAGATGCTGTGGGGGAACAGACTGAACCTCATCAAGAGGAATGTCGCCTATCTATCCAGGAGAGAGGGTGGCTTAGGTGTGGTCAACCCAGTTCTTTTCTTTTGACTACTATTTCTCAAATTTAACATTGGTAATATGCTTGCAATGGAACCTCCTGGATGGGTAGGCATATTTAGATCTTGGTTTAGGCCTTTTCTATGACTTTGGGAAGAAGGTGGCCAAGTGAAAAATCTCAAGGGTCATCGTGGTCAGCTACCAGCCTATGTTGCTCCGTGCCCAAAGTTACTGCGGCAGTGGCGATTGTCGGCTGAAGATCTCAGATCGGTTCCGAGAAAAGAGTTGAGTCTTGAGCGAAGTCTTTCATGACCCACTGGCCTTAAGGGATTGCCCAGGCCCAGTTTTGAGGGTAGGGTTAAGATTGATTCATTTGCACAGAATACCTCCTAAATTTAGGGATCTGGCCTGGTTGTGCTTCCATGGGAGGCTCTATGTTCGGGGAAATTTGAAATTCCGCAGTGGGATGGATCGTAGCTGTCCTCGGGTGGAGTGTGCAGATGAGGAGGAGACCATGGACCAGTTTCTGCTTCATTGCCCCTTTAACATAGAGGTGCACAAACAGGTGGGGCGGGCCCTCGTGTTCCTTTCCTCTCTAGGCTGGGTTATGCTGAGAGGGCATAGGGAACATTCAATACTGGCAGTGTTTTTTGTTTGGATACACTTTTTCTAGTTAGCCTAGTAGTCCCTTATTACACCTGGAACGCACGGTGTCAGGTCTGCACTCGGCATAAAATCTTTCCTGTTGAGGTGGTGGTGTAGGACATTCTGCATGAGGTGGAGAAGATTTAGGTGCTTGAGAGAGACAAGCGGAGTCAGGGGGCTTGGTTGAAGGCGTGGAGGGGTTTCAAGCCTCCCTGACTGCCAGGAGTCTCTTTCCCGGGTGTGGCTGTCTGTCTCTTTATTACCCTAGATTTTATCATTTATGATACATTTTTGATAAATGGGTGATGGGTTGTGCCTCTTAGGCCCTCTCTGCTGCTTTATGTAAATAGTTTTCTAAAAATGTTTTGATAGTGGACTATGTATATATTGTATATATTCTGAACATGGATGTGTATTCCTTTGATTTCTGTTGAAGTTTTATACTATGGTTTTGTCTTACTTTTGTATAAAATTGGTTGCTTGATTCTTTTTCAATAAAAGATCAATAGTGCCTCATTGTCTGTGTCCGTGGCAGGAACTATGCCTTACTGTTGCTGACAGTGGGGAGAATAATGCCCAAAGGACCACATAGAAGTGGGCCAAGGGCACAGTTTGGAGACCACTGATCTAGAAAACAAAGGTGAACAAAAACACACAAAACTCCAAGGTGGACAAGAACAGAGCTGGGATTTAAGGCAGGGAGGGCCGACCAGTAACTAAAACTTCACTTTTGAAAAGAGCAGCGCCCTTTCTATGCATACAGTTTTTAGAATACAACATTTTTTTGTGATAGTGGTCCTTGTCCCTGGGGGTCTCTAAATATGGCAGGAAGTATTAATAATAGCGCTTCATTATATCAGCAGAGAGAACCCCGGTTATTCGTTTGTCACCAAATGCCGTTTGAGATATATTTGGCCGCCACAACCTGTTGACGGATTGATGTTCCTCTGTGGTGAGTTTAGCAGCATCGGTTCATAAGGGATGTTGATGTTGGCTGTCAGCGTTCTGCACTGATGAATAGGACTTGGCGGAATGACTTGTTAATTTACAGATTGCGCGGCGATAAGCGCTTAATTCAAGTAACGATCGCCTGACCTGGCAGGATGTGTTTTTATATCTTTTTTTTTTTTTTTTATTTACAAACCGTACACCATCTACATCCACATGAAATGTCTTTTCCACACTTTTGGGGCGCTGCCGCAGTGAGCCCGTCCAGGACTCTTCCCTGGCTGTTGTTGTTGGCAGCTGGAGAAGATATTGCGAAGCAGAATTTCAGATTGTTCACAGGACGGCCGCTGTGTTTTCTCACTTTTCAAACTGACAGGATATATTTCTCTTAACTTCCCATCAAACAGTTTCCTCTGCAGAGTCATACATCAATGCACCCCTTGCTGGATCCTTATTCTGCTGAAGGGATGGGATCCTCTTGTTTTTTTAAGATGTACACATAAAAGATTGTCTTGATTTCAGTGCTTTTATTAGTCTCGGGATATATGCACACAGTACTGATGTTTAACCACTTGCTTACTGGGCACTTAAACCCCCCTCATGCCCAGACCAATTTTCAGCTTTCAGCGCTGATGCACTTTGAATGACAATTGCGCGGGCATACAACACTGTACCCAAATGAAATTTTTATCATTTTTTTCCCACAAATAGAGCTTTCTTTTGGTGGTATTTAATTACAGCTGGGAGTTTTATTTTTTGCTAAAAAAACAAAAAAAGATGCAAAAAAAAAATAAAAATCATGTTTAATAGTTTGTTATAAAATTTTGCAAACAGGTCATTTTTCTCCTTCATTGAAGTGCGCTGATGAGGCGGCACTGATAGGCTGCACTGGTGGGCACTGATAGGCTGCACTGGTGGGCACTGATAGGCACAGATAAGGCGGCACTAATAGGCACAGATAAGGCGGCACTGATGGGCAAAGATGGGCACAGATAAGATGGCACGGATGGGTGGCACGGATGGGTGGCACGGATGCGTGGCACTAAGGGGCACTGATAGGTACCACTGATAGATGGGACTGATGGGCACTGATAGGTGGCACTGATAGGTGGCTCTGATAGGTGGCACTGCTGGGCACTGATGGGCAGCACTGATGGGCACTGATGGGCACTGGTAGATGACACTGATGGGCACGGATATGTGGCACTGGGGTGCAGCATCTTTGTTGAGGCAGATTGTGGGCACTGCTGGGTTGCACTGTGGGCACTGCTGGGTGGCACTGCTGGGTGGCACTGTGGGCACTGCTGGGTGGCACTATGGGCACTGCTGGGTGGCACTGACGGGGGGGCACTTATATTTTATTGAGGTGGCACTGGCAGGGGGCAGGTGGGCACTGGCAGGGGGTAGGTGGGCACTAGCAGGGCTGGCCGTGATCGGGACTGCTGTCCCGATCACGGCCGCCGGTGATCGGCTCTTTTTTTTTCTCCTCGCGCTGTTAGCGCGAGGAGGAATAATAGCCGATTACCAGCTCCGTTTTATCACATGATCAGCTGTCATTGGCTGACAGCTGATCACGTGATAAGGGGTCGGGATCGACCCCTTGCTCGGATCGGTGATCAGGCGAGTCTCACAGACTCGCCGATCACAGAGCGCGCCGCGTGCGCCCCTCAGGGGGCGCGCAGGCCGCTCGTGCACAGGACAACGTCAATAGACGTAGTCCCGGCAAAGGAGGTCCGGGCTGTAGCCGTCATTCGGCTATAGCACGGGTCTCAAGTGGTTAAACATCAGTATTCCTGGCAGAAATTTTTTGTTTTCTGCGTATTTGCGTGTATTTTGCGTAAAATACATGCGTAAAATACATTTTAGCTTCCAGAATGCAAATCCGATCTCTTCAAATTAACATTATACAGTACCTGCATATCTGCACGCATATGTAGCACTGCCCCCTTGAGGACTGCTAAGAATTACCTGCTTATCTGCACGGCCATGACCAAGTGAACCTTCCAACCCACCTGAAACTCTGGGTTCAGACATCCTGTTAGTACTATGAAACAAGAATCAAGCAACTCTATGGTATAAGGTTCTGAAATGTTTTAATTTAATCAAGTAGGAAAAGTTATTGTACAAAGCACGGGGTGAATCCGCTGAGCTGTGATAACAGTGCCAACTCAGCAACCAGACTCCTCCCAAACACAATGGTTGAACAACGAATAACGTTATATACACAAAGGTACGCTATATTCAGGTCCTAGGTCACCTTCTAGTGGATGTTTCAGTTAACTCCACTTCTGGCCACACTGAGATAAATGCAATCTAAACAGCCTATGCTATATTCATGGGATAGCTAATCTCCTGCTGGTGATATATATATATATATATATATATATATATATATTTATAGGCTTCCTATAAGTGATGGCAGTAGAGTTCCACGTGGCAGATCTGTTATTCTTCGCTAGCTAGTTGGAGCTCGTTAATTGTAATCCGTTTGGTGGCAGGTGAAACAATAGATTTCCGAGTAGTGTAGGTCTAAGGCTTCTGAGTACAGTGTTCCAGCAATTCAGTAAAGTATTCTTGGGTAAAAATGTGTGCGCACTCTGTTCGGTAATGGTGATAGTGGATAGATAAAGGTTGAGCAGCTTGCTCTCTCACTAATGACCCAAATTGTTTTAACCTTCTTCTGGACAGGAACATGGATGGTGACCCTCCGGCAGCGGCTCCCTTGTCTTGGTGACTTGATGCTAGTAACAGGACGTCCACCAATGGGTACTGGACCCGGCCTCTCTGGCCTCATGGTGGAAGTAATGTTTCGCGCGGTAGGCCGCGACCTCTCTCTCTGTCACACAGAGAGGTCCATCTTACGTCAGGCCCAGGAGGAAGAAAGCGTGCCTGTGCTTCCGAAACTCCTTTTATCATCCCTCCCAGCAACCTTCAGGCCACTTCAAGGGTCCCTGCGATTTGTAATCTTAAGGTTACGGAATGTAAAGCAGCAGATTCCAGAAGGACTATACTCCCCGTAACTCACTCCGCTGGCACACAGGTATGAGGTCACTGGCTGTCGAAACTCGATAAGCCCAAACAACCTACAAGTCTACACAAATGACATCACTATACAAGGTAAACTATATTATTATATGAACTACATTATTATACAAGGTATATCACATCACTATATAAATATTTTTACATTTTTGTTTCTCTATTTACATCACTTATTATTTAGCACTTATTTCTACTCACATCAGTATTTGGTAATCAGTCACCATGTAATTTACGATTCAATATTTAAATCACTCAATGAACCACTTCAGTTACATTATCAATTTGCACACAGCATACGTTTTGACTGTACTGATTGTCTGTCAGTCTTTTACACATACACGTAATTTTCCCAACATTATACTTCTACACACATTATTACTGTTAATGAGCTACAAATATACCTTTACTGCATGATCATATTGATCTATTTAATTATTTAGGTTAGCTTTACCTATGGGACGGAATGACATTGTGACGAATGTATACACTGACAACCCTCTACTACCAGTCTCTATATATATATATATATTTATAAATATTTACAATACAATTTATACTCCTAAATTTATTTATTTTTCCTAAATTATTAAATGGCTATTATTGGGTGTTCGTTGCAGGCATGTACCCCTCCGTCTGTCACGGGCTTGGAGGGAGGCCGAGATGCTGAGAGGGCTCCCCTTGCGGCCGAGTGCGGCACAACCCTGAAGCTGACACAGGGATGCAGTGCCCACAGAAGCACGGGTTGCCAGGTAGTAGCAGTTGGTGTCAGGAACTGAGTAGAGCAAGTCTCTGGGGGCAACTGTGTTTGGGATGTCCAAGAAAAGAACAAACGGGAGTCCAGTAGTAGAGTCAAGGCCAGGCCAGGGGTCAAACACAGTAAATCAGTCCAAAGATCGGAGCCACAAGTCCAGAACAGGAGACCGGAGTATTCAGAGTCCGTAAGCCAAGCCGGGATCAGATGCAGGAAGCAGACAAGGGAAGTCGGGTACAAGCCGGTAGTAGTGTTCAATGTGATTAATAACAACATGTTTCTTCAAATTTTTAATACATTTCATATCTTTTAGATCCATTTGTCCCCCTGAAGAGACCGTATAGGTCGAAACGCATCGGACTCATATACTATACAACATTTTATGTAATGTAACAATTGTATAAATGTGTTTTGTTAATTGGATTGTGGAATTTATATTGTATTCTGTACCAGATTTTATATTGTATATACTGCATTTAATTATACTAGATATTGGACATTTTTCTAGATAAATTACTCTCAATATCAATTAACCCCTTCCCGCCGAGCATACGCAGATGTGCGTACTCAGCTTCCGGGGGTTATACCGGGATGATGCCCGCACCTGCAGCGGGCGATTGGCTTTCCAGCCATAACAACCGATGCGGCTAAAAGCCGCTCGACTGTTATGCCGGAGGAGCGGGAGGGGACGTCCCCCCCTCCCGCCGCCTCCCGCAGCTGTTACCGGTGCCCCCTGCTCGATCGGGAGCACCGATTCACGCCTCCGGCTGCTGGGGAGGAACTGGAACGAAGCCGTAATCGGCTTCGTTCCAGTATCCTAATAGTAAACACGGAATCGACGTCATGACATCACTTCCCGTTCACTCGGCTGCCAATGGCGCCGGTTTAAAAAAAATATATGGTATTCAGAATCGCCGTTTTCGGCGATCTGAATACATTGAAGTGTAAAGGAGGGATGGGGGGTCTTTTAGACCCCCCATCCCTCCATAAAGAGTACCTGTCACCACCTATTACTGTCACAAGGAATGTTTACATTCCTTGTGACAGCAATAAAAGTGATCAATTAAAAAAAAAAAAAAAAACTATTTATTAATTTTCAAATAAATAAAATAAAAAAATTTTTTTTTTTTTTAAAGCGCCCGCCGTCCCTGCAAGCTCACGAAGCAAAGAAAACGCATACGGAAGTCGCACCCACATATGTAAACGGTGTTCAAATCACACATGTGAGGTATCGCCGCGATCGTCAGAGCGAGAGCAATAATTCTAGCACTAGACCTCCTCTGCAACGCTAACCTGGTAACCGTAAAAAATTTTTTAAAGCGTCGCCTATTGAGATTTTTAGGTACTGTACTTTGTCGTCAATCCACGAGTGCGTGCAATTAGTATCTATTTACTCGGCGTAACATTATCTTTCACATTATGCAAAAAAATTGGGCTAATTTTACTGTTTCGTTTTTTTTTAAATTCATGAAAGTGTCCCTTTTCCCAAAAAGTTGCGTTTAAAACACCGCTGCGCAAATACCGTGTGACATAAAATATTGCAACAATCGCCGTTTTATTCTCTAGAGTCTCTGCTAAAAATATATATATAATGTTTGGGGGTTCCAAGTCATTTTATAGCAAAAAAATATGGATTTTAATTTGTAAATACCAAATGCCAAAAATAGGCTTAGTCATGAAAGAGTTAGGAATAACTAATCTGACCTTATCATATTGCTATTTTAAAGCCCCACTGGGGAAAACTGTTCCATAACATTTTCGTTTTCGGGGTGTGCAGCTTTTTTTCACATCTCTCTCTGATGTGTCTTTCCTATATTGTACTGGCTGTCGAATAATCACGTGCAAACAATATTCAATTATTCAAAACACTGGAAGGTATGAAACTTTCTGGTTACAGTTCACATCGCTACACATATGTGCATGCCCATTTAAAATACTGACTAGCAGCACAGATTTATGTATTTATTTTTTTTTTTCTTTTACTGATTTTGTAGCAGCACATTGAACACAATGGTCAGTAAAAAAAAATTCCCGTGTGCATACAAACACTGTGTTTTTTAAGGCAGCAGTGTGCAAGAAGCCTTAAAGTGTATGTAAGCACAGCCTGGGGTGCGTGGCTAGGGAGAAGCCCAGTAGGAGGAAGGAGATCTTTAGTCATCAAAAGAGGGATCACCAGCAGGAGCAAGAAGTGTTCCTGATTCCTCTATCTATAGATCTTTATATCACTAGAAGGGATCACCAGAAGGAGGAAGGTGGTTTTGATTCCTCTATATAGATCTTCAGGGCCGCTGATAGGCCAGTACAACTGGCCCTGCTGTACCGGGCCTGACCAGCAGGGGGGCCCGGGCAAGCTGAACTGCAAAATGTTATGTATAAAAAAAAAAAAAGTTCCTCCTCCACCGATCAGTGTCCGCCACCACATCCCCGCCCCCCTGTTCGGTAAACTTTTTTTTTTTTTTAATGTGTGATGTGCTGTATTCGTTGCAGTATGCGGCTGCAGGGGAGGGACTCTTTCCTGTATTTCGGGCGCGGAAGAATACTTCTTCTGCACCCGCTCCTAATGCTCCGCACACCGCACAAGTCCTTGCACATGTTATGCTGTTGCGGAGTGATATTCCCAATCCTCTCTCTCTCTGCGTGACAAGAACTTAGTAGCAGAGTGAGAGGCGACTCAGGCGAGCAGAGAGAGCAGGGGCCGGGCGATCGAGTCGAGATCTTGTGGATAATTTAAGGTGAGGTGAATGCTTGCTTTGGGGGGGGGGGCAGGGGGGCTTGAAGTTCAACATCTGCAATACATACCCTGCCAATACCCACCCAATACTCTGCAATACATACCCTGCCAATACCCAATGTTCTGCAATACATACCCTGCCAATACCCAATACTCTGCAATACATACCCTGCCAATACCCTGCCAATACTCTGCCAATACTCTGCCAATACTCTGCCAATACTCTGCCAATACATACCCTGCCAATACCCTGCCAATACCCTGCCAATACTCTGCAATACATACCCTGCCAATACCCTGCCAATACTCTGCAATACTTACCCTGCCAATACCCTGCCAATACTCTGCAATACATACCCCGCCAATACTCTGCAATACTTACCCTGCCAATACTCTGCAATACTTACCCTGCCAATACTCTGCAATACTTACCCCGCCAATACTCTGCAATACTTACCCCGCCAATACTCTGCAATACTTACCCCACCAATACTCTGCAATACTTACCCCGCCAATACTCTGCAATACTTACCCCGCCAATACTCTGCAATACTTACCCCGCCAATACTCTGCAATACTTACCCTGCCAATACTCTGCAATACTTACCCCGCCAATACTCTGCAATACATACCCCGCCAATACTCTGCAATACATACCCCGCCAATACTCTGCAATACTTACCCTGCCAATACTCTGCAATAAATACCCTGCCAATACTCTGCAATAGTTACCCTGCCAATACTCTGCAATACATACCCCGCCAATACTCTGCAATACTTACCCTGCCAATACCCTGTCAATACTCTGCAATACTTACCCGGCCAATACTCTGCAATACATACCCTGCCAATACCCAATGTTCTGCAATACATACCCTGCCAATACCCAATACTCTGCAATACATACCCTGCCAATACCCTGCCAATACTCTGCAATACATACCCTGCCAATACCCTGCCAATACTCTGCAATACATACCCTGCCAATACCCTGCCAATACTCTGCAATACATACCCTGCCAATACCCTGCCAATACTCTGCAATACTTACCCTGCCAATACCCTGCCAATACTCTGTAATACTTACCCTGCCAATACCCTGCCAATACTCTGCAATACATACCCCGCCAATACTCTGCAATACTTACCCTGCCAATACTCTGCCAATACATATCCCGCCAATACTCTGCAATACTTACCCTGCCAATACTCTGCAATACTTACCCCGCCAATACTCTGCAATACTTACCCTGCCAATACCCTGCCAATACTCTGCAATACTTACCCTGCTAATACCCTGCCAATACTCTGCAATACATACCCCGCCAATACTCTGCAATACATACCCTGCCAATACTCTGCAATACATACCCCGCCAATACTCTGCAATACTTACCCTGCCAATACCCTGCCAATACTCTGCAATACTTACCCTACCAATACTCCGCAATACTTACCCCGCCAATACTCTGCAATACATACCCCGCCAATACTCTACAATACATACCCCGCCAATTGTTTCAAGGCAGGGTCTGGGGAGGGGCAATGGGTGGGGCCAGGGGTGGGGCTGAAGGAGGGACCAGGGGCGGGCCAGGGTGGAGCTGAAGGGGGCCCCATCAGGTAGGCTGTACGGGGCCCCATGATTTCTATCAGCGGCCCTGTAGATCTTTATAATACTAGAGGGAAGGAGGTCCTGATTACTTTATATAGATCTTTATATCACTAGAGGAGTCTCCAGCAGGAGGTCCTGATTCCCCTATATAGATCTTTAGTCATCACAAGAGGGGTCACCGGCAGGAGGAAGGAGGTCCTGATTCCTCTATATAGATCTTTATATCACTAGAGGGGTCACCAGCAGGAGGAAGGAGGTCCTGATTCCTCTATATAGATCTTTATATCACTAGAGGGGTCACCAGCAGGATGAAAGAGGTCCTGATTCTTCTATATGGACCTTTAGTAAACCCTCATTCACACTTGGCATGAGCGTAGCCAGGCGGTTTGCCCGTTAGTACATGTGAGTTGTAGTACAGTCGTGTGTTTTTGGCCACGTAAACTTACAAATGAGTGCACGTTAAAAAAAAAAATATATATTTTTTTTTTAACCACTTGAGGACCGCCGTATTGCCATTGTACATCAGCACAATGGCACAGGCAGGCATAATCACGTACATCTACGTGATTGCCTTCCAGCGGGTGGGGGGTCCGATCGGACCCCCTCCCGCTGGTTACGGCGGTCCGATTCGGTCCAGGAGCGCTCCGTGATGAGGGGATGGCCGTTGGTTTTCGGCCACCCCCTCTGGATCGCTCCTGGCCAATGAGAAGCTTCCTCCCCTGTGTATTTTTTACACAGGAAGGAGGAAGTGATGTCATTCTCCTCGGGGCGGTCTTTTTGACCGGACTACGAGGAGAACAGTAAAAGTAAGTGTGCACCAACACTACACTGACATGTAGGTACACACAGGCACACAAACCCCCCCCGATCGCCCCCCGATCCCCCCCCCGCCCCCCCTCCCCCCCCAGTCACAGTGTCACTGATTGCATTGATCATTTCTTTACTGATCAATGCATTCAGTGTCAGTTGTGACAGTAAAAACTGTCAGGACAGTTAGTGTTAGGTCCAGGGTAGCCCCCTATCACCCCCCAATAAAGATTTAACCCCCTGATTGCCCCTAGAGTTAACCCTTTCACCCCCTTTTGCCAGTGTCACTAAGCGATCATTTTTCTGATCGCTGCATGTGTCGCTAGTGTCGCTAGGTAGCTAGTTATTTTTTTAGGTTCACCGCCAGGTTTTTATAGCGCTAGGTACCCCGATATACTACCCAATAATGTTTTTAACCCCCTGATTGCCGCTAGTTAACCCTTTCACCCCCTTTTGCCAGTGTCACTAAGCGATCGTTTTTCTGATCGCTGCATTAGTGTCGCTACAGTCGCTAGGTAGCTAGTTATTTTTTTAGGTTCACCGCCAGGTTTTTATAGCGCTAGGTACCCCGATATACTACCCAATAATGGTTTTAACCCCCTGATTGCCGCTAGTTAACCCTTTCACCCCCTTTTGCCAGTGTCACTAAGCGATCATTTTTCTGATCGCTGCATGTGTCGCTAGGTAGCTAGTTATTTTTTTAGGTTCACCGCCAGGTTTTTATATCGCTAGGTACCCCGATATACTACCCAATAATGGTTTTAACCCCCTGATTGCCGCTAGTTAACCCTTTCACCCCCTTTTGCCAGTGTCACTAAGCGATCGTTTTTCTGATCGCTGCATTAGTGTCGCTACAGTCGCTAGGTAGCTAGTTATTTTTTTAGGTTCACCGCCAGGTTTTTATAGCGCTAGGTACCCCGATATACTACCCAATAATGGTTTTAACCCCCTGATTTTCGCTAGTTAACCCTTTCACCCCCTTTTGCCAGTGTCACTAAGCGATAATTTTTCTGAACGCTGCATCAGTGTCGCTAGTGTCGCTAGGTAGCTAGTTATTTTTTTAGGTTCACCGCCAGGTTTTTATAGCGCTAGGTACCCCGATATACTACCCAATAATGGTTTTAACCCCCTGATTGCTGCTAGTTAACCCTTTCACCCCCTTTCACCAGCGATCACAGTATAAGTGTCACTGGTGACGCTGGTTAGCCAGTTAGTTATTTAGGTTCCCCGTCAGGTTTTTATATAGCGCCAGGGACCCCCATATACTACCTAATAAAAATTTGAACCCCCTGATTGCCCCTAGTTAACCCTTTCACCACTGATCACCGTATAAGTGTTACGGGTGACTCTGGTTAGTTTGTTTTTTATAGCATTTTATATTCAAATCCGGACTCAACATGCCTCTCAGTAAATAGCTTGGGGTGTCTACTTTCCAAAATGGGGTCATTTGGGGGGGTTTTGTGCTATTTTGGCATTTTATGGCCTTCGAAACTGTGATAGGTAGTGAGGAGTTAAATCAAAAATTTGCACCCTTAGAAATCCTGAAGGTGGTGATTGGTTTTCGGGGTGCCGTGCGCGACTAGACTCCCAAAAAGTCCCACACATGTGGTATCCCCGTACTCGGGAGAAGCAGCAGAATGTATTTTGGGGTGTCATTTCACATATGCCCATAGCATGTGTGAGCAATATATCATTTAGTGACAACTTGGTGCAAAAAAAAAAAAGTTTGTAATATTCCCGCAACTTGTGGCAAAATATAAAATATTCCATGGACTCAACATGCCTCTCAGTAAATAGCTTGGGGTGTCTACTTTCCAAAATGGGGTCATTTTGGGGGGTTTTGTGCTATTTTGGCATTTTATGGCCTTCGAAACTGTGATAGGTAGTGAGGAGTTAAATCAAAAATTTGCACCCTTAGAAATCCTGAAGGTGGTGATTGGTTTTCGGGGTGCCCTGCGCGACTAGACTCCCAAAAAGTCCCACACACGTGGTATCGCCATACTCGGGAGAAGTAGCGGAATATATTTTGGGGTGCAATTCCACATATAACCATGGCATGTGTGAGCAATATATCATTTAGTGACAACTTTTAGTAAAAAAAATATTTTTTTTTTTTTTTTGTCATTATTCAATCCCTTAGGACAAAAAAAATAAATATTCAATGGGCTCAACATACCCATCAGCAATTTCCTTGGGGTGTCTACTTTCCAAAATGGGGTCATTTGGGGGGGATTTGTACTGCCCTGCCATTTTAGCACCTCAAGAAATGAGATCGGCAGTCATAAATTAAAAGCTGTGTAAATTCCAGAAAATGTACTCTAGTTTGTAGACGCTATAACTTTTGCGCAAACCAAAAAATATACGCTTATTGACATTTTTTTTACTAAAGACATGTGGCTAAATAAATTTTGCCCTCAATGTATGACTAAAATTTAGTTTATTCGATTTTTCTTATAACAAAAAGAAGAAAATATCTTTTTTTTTCAAAATTTTCGCTCTTTTTCCATTTATATCGCAAAAAAAAAAAAACGCAGAGGCAATCAAATACCATCAAAAGAAAGCTCTATTTGTGGGAAGAAAAGGACGCAAATTTCGTTTGGGTGCAATATTGCATGACCGCGCAATTACCAGTTAAAGCAGCGCAGTGCGAAATTGCAAAAAGACCTCTGGTCCTTAAGGTGTTTATTGGTCCGGAGCTGAAGTGGTTAAAGCACGCCTTTTCATGCTCCTTTTTTTTTTAACAGAAGGAATTTTTAGTAAAATTTTCATTCAGTTACATGTTATGCATATCCAGTGTTACAGTGTACAGTAATTTCCAATGAACATCACATTTACACTAGAAAATCCGCATATGTTGAGGAAGATCATCCGTGAAATGTGTTATCTCAGGTTTATCAGACAAGAAGTTTTTTTGTGCAAATTAAATTCCAAAATCTATTTTTACCAAAGTTTGTTAGGATAGACATTAGAGATTATGTACCAGTTGAAGTTGATTAACCCAATTCACAGTAATGGATGTTAAACTTGGCAGGGGTGGAAGAGGGGGGGGGGTGAAAGGGTTACAGGGAAGGGTGGGGGGGCATCCTGGTTGCATGAAACAGGAGAAACAGGGGGAGAGACCCCCTTCAGGGCATGGATATGTATGATGCGAGATGGACCCTTTTGGTTCCTATATTGTGAGACCTCTGGCCTCCACCCAAGCCGACCATATTTTACGAAATTTCTCGGGGCAGTTACGACCCATGTAGGTCAGTTTATACAGAGGAAGGGCAGCATTCACCAGTCCTCGCCAAGTGGAGACCTGAGGTGGGTCCGCCGTTTTCCATTGGAGCAGAATAGTTTTTCTGGCATAAAATGCCACGTAGAAGATGGACACTTTTTTGTGAGTACTAGTGGGCATGTTATCCGTGATACCCAACAACAGAATCAATGGATTTTGATGCTCAATTTTAAAGCACAATTAAATTCGCAAGTTTGAGATATAACTGACAGGTAGGGTTTTTATAACAGAAGAGACCCTGGTGGTCATAATTGCTTCTCCTGGCCTGTCAGTGGTAATGCATGCACAGCTCAGGTCACATTTATACAGTAGTACCGTTCTGTGTCGGTATGATGTGACTTGTGTGCGTGCGTTGAAGTGATGTCATGTTGGCCTGGTCATTCAAGTCGCCGAACAGAGTGAACCCAGAAGGAAGACATGCAGGGCTGGTGCAAGGATTTTTGACACCCTAGGCGAAACCTCATTTTGCTGCCTCCCCTTGGCTCCACCCATGACTCCACCCCTTTTGCCCTGCCCATGTATACCACATCTTTTTACAAAACGCCTATCAAATGCAGCCTCAGAAGCGCCCATCAATGCAGCGTTCCAGTGCCCATCAAATGCAGCCTACCAGCGCCCATCAAATTCACCCTCTTCAGCACCAATCAAATGCAGCTTCACCAGCGCCCATCAATGCAACCTACCAGCGTCCAAAAATGCAGCCTACCAGCGCCCATAAATGCAGCCTACCAGCGCCCATAAATGCAGCCTACCATCACCCATCTAATGCAGTTTCACCAGGGCCCATCAAATGCAGCCTCACCAGCAGCCATCAAATGCAACCTACTAGTGCCCATGAATTAATGTTTGCTTGCTTCCATTCATTCGTGAGTCGGGACACAGATACAGTTCTCTGCCACCGCTGCTCCTCTGACACTATGTGTGAATGGAGCGGCAGCTGCCTGTTGATACTGAGACTTAGTTGCTTGCTGCAGAGAGAAGAGAGTAGGAACACCTGTGGCCGGGCACCCTAGGCAGCATTCTGACATCACCGCGTTCTACGCCAGTCCCGGAAGCAATGGGCGGTAGTTGAGGGCCGGCCGGCTCATGTGTATTTTTATGGCCATTGTACTATCCGAATAATGTGAGTGTATACCTGCGTTTTTTATAATAAATCTTAAAAAGTTTTTATGCTATGTGAGCATTTTCTTTTCCATATTTGAAACGGCTTATTGCTGCCTGATACCCCGCGGCTGAGAGTGAGTGATCGTATTCCTGCCATCCTGTGTGACAATCTTGATGATTAACCATTGCGTTTCTGGGTCCCATATAATAGGGACCTAGAGTTCTGGTAAGTGGCCAGAGATTCTATTGGTGGCGGTACTGACTATACTTCACAGCACTTTTTTTCGAAAGGGTGTGTGTTGAATTTATCACAGAGATTCTGTTGACACGTTTGCATGCATCTCTCCAGTTTGGGATTGTACACTTTATATGGACTTTAATTTGTTTGGATTTAATAATAATACATTTTGTTCACAATTAATTTCATAATTTTTTATTAATTTATTTTCACTAAGGATTATGTTGCATAAAATTGGGGAGTAATTAATTTATTAATGTGATTTTTTTCACCAATTATCATGCTGTACGAAATTGTGGTTTATATTTGCTAGTTTGTTACGCTATCAGGGTGTAGATGACCTATATTATTTTTAATATTATTGATTTTTCTGATTGGTATATTGCACAGGTAACCAATTTATTCACTTTAGTTATTAATTAAAAAAAAAAAAAAATGTAATCACTTAATTTTAATTTTAAATTTTAACCAATAAACTTGGTGTGGCGTTGTATAACGATTTGAGCTGCTGCTTAGGGGTTGGATATTTACTAATAGCGCAGTTTTTTTCTTTTTACTACCCTAGGCAGCAGGGCTGCCTAGTTTGCCTAGTGGTAGCACCGGCCCTGAAGACATGGCGATAATGGAAGCACCCAGGACCAGCTGAAGCGCTGATACTGCAGCACTGGAGGGCTTTGTTTAAAAGGTAAGTCTGCCATAATCTGTAAAATTTTCTGGTTTAAAGAATGGGGGTACATTTTACCCTCCACCTGTAAGTGTGGCACTTCTATCACCAACCTCTTCTTTTGGTGAATACTTTATCACATGGTAGTCTCGAGCCTACAACATGGTAACAGCTTTTTTTTCACCTGATTCGGTCCACAGTGGTGCCATTCCAAGCTTGCTGTAACTGCTATTAGACTAACTCTGTTTGAGCCGGGCTCCCATGGTTTAATATGTCAAGGCTCGTCTTTGAGAGAGTTTGGTTTATTAGCTGTCATAGCATCATATTCCTGTCCTACTACGCATTTTAGATTCTTAGAGTATCTTTGTTTTCCTCTCAGAGATGTTCATCCCACCATGTGGCGGTCTGCTTGTAGTCTACAGTAAAGCTGAGGTATCACCGAAGCAGAAAATCAGTCATTTCAAGGTGTCAGACAATGCCATACTAAAGCTAGCTACTCCCCTTTGTGAACAGCAGTTTTCAGCTCTTTCCACAGATTCTCGATTGGATTCAGGTCTGGACTTTGACTTGGCCATTCTAACACCTGGATACGTTTATTTGTGAACCATTCCTTTGTAGATTTTGCTGTATGTTTGGGATCATTGTCTTGTTGGAAGATAAATCTCCGTCCCAGTTTCAGGTCTTTTGCAGACTCCAACAGGTTTTCATCCAGAATGGTCCTGTATTTGGCTGCATCCATCTTCCCCTCAATTTTAACCATCTTCCCTGTCCCTGCTGAAGAAAAGCAGGCCCAAACCATGATGCTGCCACCACCATGTTTGACAGTGGGGATGGTGTGTTGAGGGTGATGAGCTGTGTTGCTTTTACGCCAAACATATTGTTTTGCATTGTGGGCAAAAAGTTGGATTTTGGTTTCATCTGACCTTCTTCCACATGTTTGGTGTGTCTCCCAGGTGGCTTGTGGCAAACTTTAGACGAGACTTTTTATGGATATCTTTGAGAAATGGCTTTCTTCTTGCCACTCTTCCATAAAGGCCAGATTTGTGCAGTGTACGACTGATTGTTGTCCTATGGACAGACTCTCCCACCTCAGCTGTAGTTCTCTGCAGTTCATCCACAGTGATCATGGGCCTCTTGGCTGCATCTCTGATCAGTCTTCTCTTTGTCTGAGCTGAAAGTCTAGAGGGGCGGCCAGGTCTTGGTAGATTTGCAGTGGTCTGATACTCCTTCCATTTCAAAATGATCGCTTGCACAGTGCTCCTTGGGATGTTTAAAGCTTGGGAAATCTTTTTGTATCCAAATCCGGCTTTAAACTTCTCCACAACAGTATTACGGACCTGCCTGGTGTGTTCCTTGGTCTTCATGATGCTCTCTGCGCTTTCAACAGAACCCTGAGACTATCACAGAGCAGGTGCATTTATACAGAGACTTGATTACACACAGGTGGATTCTATTTATCACCATCAGTCATTTAGGACAACATTGGATCATTCAGAGATCCTCGCTGAACTTCTGGAGTGAGTTTGCTGCACTGAAAGTAAAGGGGCCGAATAATTTTGCACGCACCACTTTTCAGTTTTTTATTTGCTAAAAAAGTTTAAAATATCCAATAGATTTCGTTCCACTTCACAATTGTGTCCCACCTGTTGGTGATTCTTCACAAAAAATTAAAATTTTATATCTTTATGTTTGAAGCCTGAAATGTGGCAAAAGGTTGAAAAGTTCAAGGGGGCCCGAATACTTTCGCAAGGCACTGTATTAATTTGGACTTGGTTTGTTTGTGTGCTAGCAGCTGGGCTGTGTTTTTCACGGGAATATTGCAGTTTCACTACTTTTGTGTATTTTGAATTAGCGCAGTGTTTTTTCCTTTTTTCTTTTCAGGTTTGAACATGCCCAATGAGAAAAAATAGGTTTCTTCATCTTTATACTATAGTATTTGGGAATAAGGCGACAAAATGCTTGGGGTTTAAAAAGACCTTGTCACCTAGCTGAACCAAAAAAGGAAATTGGGAGGAAGGCCTCAATAAGGGACCCTCATTTGGTAGACCATGTAGGTCTGGTACCTCATCCTAATCAATAATATACAAAATAATGGACCCTAACAAACTTAATATAAGGACTATAACGGTACACAATTCAAGTATTTATTATATGATAAAATTTCACATGTATACATATCAAAACACATACAAAGCATGACGAGACAACAAATTATGATCGAATCAGGCTTGTCGGCATTATCTTTCTGGCAGAAAGTCCAACACTATTTTGGGCAGCTCTGCCTGGATCAATCTACACTTTCCCATGCAGTTTCTCTAACTTATCAACTGCTGACGTCACCACCAGCAGAACACAGACCCCCGTATATCACAGGATGGGAGAAGGAGTTGGGGTTAACTGACCAAACTGACTGAAGAACAGGTGGACAGAATCTACCTGTTTGCCTACAAGACTTTGATTTGTGCTAAACACCAAGAGGCGGGGTTCAAGGCACTAACCCGGTGGTATCACACACCGGTAATGATCCACAAAATGTTTCCCCGACCTTCTTCCTCCTGCATCACCACAACATCCCCGGTAAGATTTCTAGAAAGTCTATTCTCCCCCTCCTGGTCGCGGCTGCCAGGGGATGCATCCCACTATACTGGAAACAGACGCAGCCTCTGTCGATTGCCACCTGGTGAAAAAAAAATTAAATAAAACACAACACACAGGGGTTTAAAATAATTTATTGCACAGCTCCGGGGGTCTTCTTCCGTCTTGGGGGGGGGTCTTCTCACCGGATTCCTCCTCCGCTATCTTCTGCTAGCTCTTTTACTAGCGGAGGAGCCCGGCTTTCTTTTTCATTGCCGCCCCGGGGGTCTTCTTCCTACTTCGGGGGTCTTGTCCCCCTCTTCGGTTTTTCTTGCCAAGCCTCCGCTTTCTTCCTTTAGCTCTTTTACTAGCGGTGGCCCGGTCTTCTGTCGCCGCCGCCTCTTCTTCCGACTTCAGAGGGTCTTGTCCCCCTCTTCAGTTCTTCTTGCCGGGCCTCCGCGCCTTCTTCCAGCTCTTTTACAAGCGGTGGCCTGGTCTTCTATCATCGCCACCGCCGCCTTCTCTTCTTCTTGTTCTTGTTCTTCTTCCTTGAGATGTTGACTCAACGAGCTCTCTGGCCGCAATGACAGGGACGTGGTGTGTGGCGACTTATATAGGGACATCGCCGGGTGATGTCCCCGCCCCTTATGATGTCACAGTCCCAGAGGATGCTGGGACTGTGCGTCCCTGTCATTGCAGCCAGAGAGCTCGTTGAGTCAACATCTCAAGGAAGAAGAAGAACAAGAAGAAGAGAAGGCGTCGGCGATAGAAGACCGGGCCATCACTTGTAAAAGAGCTGGAAGAAGGCTCGGAGGCCCGACAAGAAGAACCGAAGAGTGGGACAAGACCCCCGAAGAGGCAGCGGCGACAGAAGACCGGGCCACCGCTAGTAAAAGAAGGTGGCGACATTGACTTCCTTCGCTAGTCCTGGCTACCTGGAGACGCGTTCAAAATGAACGGACTCCGTGTGTGGGCAAGTCTGTTCATTTCAAAAGTACGGCGGACTCCCGCCATAGTCCGGCAGACCTACGTAGTCCAAAAGTCCGGTCGTGTTTGGGCAGGTCCGCTCGTTCGGAAAGTCCGGCGGACTTTCCGGCGGTTTGTCCGCCAGACTAAGTCCGCCGGATAGTCTGATCGTGTGTACGTGGCATAAATCTGAAGACAAAAATCAGCAGAAAATCTGATAGTGTGTATGGGGCTTAAAGTGGCTTAAAGTGGTTGTAAACCTCAGACATGAAATATGAACAAAGCATATCCCTCTATAGTGTGTACTTGTCTCAATCCAGAGCACTAAAGCCTCGTATACATGATCGGACTTTCCGACAGGAAATGTTCGATCACAGGCTGTTGGCGGAAAAGCCAACCGTTTGTACGCTCCATGCGGACAAATGTCTGTTGTGGTGTTTTCCGAGCATGTGTACACAAGTCTGTCAGACAAAAGTCCAAAGTACAAACACACATGCTCGGAAGCAAGGACGATCTTGTAAAATAGCGATTGTAATGGAGAATTAAAATTTGTGACGCGCCAAATGATGAAATCTGGAAATGCAGCGCACAATTCTCTTCTTCTTTAATGGGATAATAATGAAGCTGCTATGCTGGTGTTACTGATGGAGTTATTGCAAACAAATTTTCAAAGGCTTTTTTTTTCTAATGATATCAAGAGTAATATCATTATGCTTTTTTCTTTTTTTGGGCAAGTTGCCAATGAAGTTACAATAAAAATGGTAAAATTGTAAAAAAAGATACAACTATGTTGGTGTCCCTTGTCAATTTTACATTGTATTTTTTATAATGCAACTGCCTACTCCCAATCTGTCATTTGAAGTAAAACACATCGCCAAGTATTATTCTCCACTATGTTTTTATTGTACATTAAAAAAAGAAAACAAATAAAATTAGACATTAACATAGAACTTAACCAAAAAGTGCATTCTATGCATCCAAAAATATAGAAAAATATACCAAATCAAATCATTATTCAACCAAAAAATAAAATAAAAGTCTCATGCATGTGTCCTGCTTCTTAATATAGGGGGTCAACAATACCAAGAGTTGGTGAAAGCAGGGGTCTGTCATCCGGAGATAATACCGAAAATCATCAGGATTATTCTCCTGGAGCTCCCGCAGCAAAGGCATATGACATAATTGGTCACGATTAATAAAGCAACCAATTTTTGGTCCAAGAAACCCTCCTCCTCCTGTTCCTGGACTGGACTTGGGTCAAAGCAATAACTCCAAGGCCAATAATAAATAACACCTTATCTCCTCAGATTCCGCAACATGGCTGGTTGACGAACAAACTGAAAAGCGCAATTCAACACTCACCAAACTTCTACTAGCACAAAGGGTGGCGCTAAAGAGCTAAAAAAAACATGTAGTACGTCACTATGTTCATGTTTGTTGGCCGACAATCCCTTGCCGTTTGTATACAAGACAAAATCCAGGCACACGCCTTCGGGAAAAAATCTGAGGTTTTGTCTGCGGAAAACGTGGGTGCGAGGCTTAAGTGTTATTTCTGTCTGCTGCTTCCTTCCTCTGTTCTCCCTCGCTTCTGACAAGTTTTCCTGATACCAAGAGGAAAATGGTGACAGAAGAGGGACCTCCAACACACAGCCTGGGATTGACAGCCTCAGCTCGGTTCCTGTGTGCTGTTTGGAGGGGGTGTGTCCCTTCCTTCCAATCAGCTCTCAGAGCTGAGCTCTACAGAGTGTAGTTTAAGCTGTCTACCCCCTTTTTTCCCAGAAGCTCAGACAAACCCTCCAAATTCTGCACTTTGAAGAGAAGACAGCAGATAAACAGGTACAACTTACGTAGGGGGATTTGTTTCATCTCTGTGTATCAGCCGAGCCCAGTCACTTCGCTGGGTATATGTCAGGGGTTACAGCCACTTTTATGAGCATTTAACCCTTTGATTGGGAATATGGCAGTGGTGCTCCCAGAGTTCAGCTTTAATAAAATCCCTGGCACAGCACTCTCTATGTGATCCTGAGAACAACTCTCTCTGAGATCTTGAGGTTATCTCCTCCAACCCCACACTGCTTACCTAGACAATATTTCCTAACAATACATCGTACCTCTCAGCGATTGCTATCTCGATTACAGGATGACGAGTCTGGAAATGGGAAATTCTGGGAAGTGATCTCTTCCATTCTGTCCTTACAGTCCTCCTAAGAGAGGAAGGAGACGGCGTGTGAACAAACAGATACGCTTTAATCGCAAATCCTGCAAAAAAAATTAAAAATATTTCTTACTGAGAATATAAAAGGTGTGTGAGTATCAAAGAAACATATTGTTTTTTCTGCATATCTTATTTTTTGTTATTGTTAGCCTATTTGCTTCAAGTGGAACCTCTCCATCCAATCAGTGACAGGGTGATTCCCATACTATCTATCTGATACAGCTGGACATTGTTGAGGTATCACCAATATATGGTGGTGGTGGTGGATAGGGATGAGCCGAACACCCCCCGGTGCAGTTCGCACCAGAACCTTCAAACGGACCAAAAATTCGTACGAACTTTAGAACCCTATTATAGTCTATGGGACTCGAACGTTCGAAATCAAAAGTGCTAATTTTAAAGGCTAATATGCAAGATATGCAACAGACAACACCAGCAATAAGGGGTATCTTCAGGTGTATACTGTGCTGGAGGCACACAACACCCACTAACTCCTGCAGATGCCTGTATGAGAGAACACCAGCAATAAAGGGTAGATACAGGTGTATACTGCGCTGTGCTGGAGGCATACAACACCCACAAACTCCTGCAGATGCCTGTATTAGAGAACACCAGGATAAAAGGGTAGATACAGGTGTATACTGTCCTGGAGGCACACAACACCCACTAAATCCTACAGATGCTTGTATTAGAGAACACCAGCAATAAAGGGTAGATACAGGTGTATACTGTGCTGTGCTGGTGCACACAACACCCACTAACTCCTGCAGATGCCTGTATGAGAGAACACCAGCAATAAAGGGTAGATACAGGTGTATACTGTGCTTTGCTGGAGGCACACAACACCCACTAACTCCTGCAGATGCCTGTATTAGAGAACACCAGCATAAAAGGGTAGATACAGGTGTATACTGTGCTGGAGGCACACAACACCCACTAACTCCTGCAGATGCCTGTATTAGAGAACACCAGCAAAAAAGGGTAGATACAGGTGTATACTGTGCTGGAGGCACACAATACCCACTTTTCCTGCATATGCCTGAGAAAATAACACTGTCCCTGCCTATCTTGCTCTTTCCCTGCATGCTGGAACACATTACACAAGGCCGCCACGCTGGCGGCCTTATATAGTGTGGGGCGTGTACTAAACCCCCTGAGCTATAATTGTCCACAGGCATCCTGCCTGTGGCCAATTATGGCTCTCCTCGCTGCCGGCGCTGTGATTGGCAAAGTATGCGGGGTCACAGTGCACGCTTGGCCAATCATGAGCCAGCAATGCACTGTGATGGCGTAGTGCATTGTGGGCCATTCATACCACACGATTTTGGTGCGAACGGTCCACAAAGTTCTGAATTCGCCAAACAGACAAACGGCCCATGTTCGAGTCGAACACCGAGCTCATCCCTAGTGGCGGACTGCACAACCCAGGGGGAAGTTTTTAACTCTACTGAGCCCTCACATGGGTGTCTTTTCTTCTACTCTACTGACTTTTTTTCCATGGTGGACTATTTTATTTCATTGAATGACGATGCATTCATAATTTTGCAGTGTTATTGACTATAGCACAGATTTTTTTTTACTATTTATTTATCACTATTTAGTTGATGGACTTTATGTTTTGATATTTTCAATTATTGCACCATCCTATTGGCTTAATCACCACTTTTCATTCATTCACTATTTGTTATATTATGCATTTCATTTTTCATATATACACACAGTATTGAGCGCTGCACTTTTATTTACTTGTTTAGTTTACTCTAATCAGCACAAATTATTTCCTTCTCTCTTAGCTTTTATTTTCCTGCTGTTTTTTTTTTTCATTTTATAATATATAAATAAATATTTAACTCTTTTTTCCTATTTTTTTTTTTTTTTTAATGTGTTTTACAGTAAAAAGAAGTGCAACATTCTGCAATGCTTTGTACCAGAATTAGAATTTTAATATGATTTCTAAACAGGATAAATTATACAATTAAATGTATGCTTTTAATATAGAGTAACAATATTCCACGTGGGTGGCCTGTATACAAAAGTATACACAGCTCTATGTTTATACAAAGCTGGCTATTACAGTACCTCTTCTGATGACTAGGCACCCCCGTGTGGTTCTCCTTACTATTACACATTATCTATTCTAGTCTGGTCCTTCTGTACCTCCTGTGGTCACACGTAAGCCATCACGTTTGACATCATTGTGAGACTTGTCTATTTCTTCAAATGATTTATGCAAAATCATAGGCTTTCAGATTATTAGCAGTTATCACTTCTCTCGAAGAAGCCCCATGGGGCGAAACGTGTTGGTAGTGTTATACCGCTATGGAAATAAGAACAAGACCATGTTAAGAACGTGTATGATTTTATTATGAGATGTTTTTAACGTTGTGGATTAATAAATGATGAATTTTTAATATAGCCTATAATTTTTTTTATATTGAGCACCCTCAAAGTCCCATTAGCCCCTTTTTTTACAAGTTTCCTATTTTTTGCGAGATCTTAAAAACAAAAACAAAAAAAAACAAACATTGCTCTGGTTCGATTGATGAGGGGGGGGGGGGGGGTACAGGGTGAGAGCTGAACTAGTTAAAAGCTCTTTAGTGACAACTTCTTCTAAAACATTCTCATGATGGAATTATCGTCAGGCCCGGCACTGCGAAAGATTCTGAACATCTAATGAGACATTAAGGAAATGTTCTGCATTACTGTCCTGACCTTGGGATTTTAATGCAAAGAACCGTCTCAAAGGCAAACATTTAATAAACTGACATTACACTTGAGATATGAACACAGAAGAATCACTCATCTTCATACTCGGCATAATGAGACCTCAATTTCCAGGAAGTCACATGACCAGTTATGAGGATAAATATTTTACCAAAAGGAATTTTATAGCAATGAAATAATAAAATCTCATCACTCGTTGAGTTCTGTACTAATTTTTAAAAAGAGAACCTGTAATGAGGGCAATACAGCTCCTCAAAATGCTAGCTATCTGGCTGTCATTCTAGGCCTTTAACTGCAGTATTCCTGATCCCCCTCACCCAGAACTAACATGCGGATAATGAAAGGTGGAGTGATCCTTCATTCTAGGTCTGTGACTTTGAGAGTACTGAAGCTACAGGATCAGCATGACAGACAGCAAGTGTTTTCAGAAGATGAGGTCAGCAATGATAGCTTCCAATGATAGCCTCTATACAGGTTTACTTTAGGGCCCATATACTTCTTTGCAATGCATTAATACATGTGCAATAATGTGTATTATGCCATTTGTTAACATGCGTTGCACTAAGGCCAGGGCTGGTGCAAGGATTTTTGAAACACTAGGCGAAAACCTAATTTTGCTGCCCCCGGCTCCACCCCTGACCCCACCCCCTTTTTCCTTTTGCTCATGTAGCACCCACTTTTTTAATGAAGCGCCCATCAAATGCAGCCTCACCAGCGCCATCAATGCAGCCTCACCAGCGCCCATCAAATGCAGCCTCACCAGCGCCCATCAATGCAGCCTCACCAGCGCCCATCAAATGCAGCCGCACCAGCACCCATCAATGCAGCCTCACCAGCGCCCATCAAATACAGCCTCACCAGGGACCATCAAATTTGTGGGGGAAATAAGGACATCAATTTTATTTGGGTACAGAAATTGTCAGTTAAAGCGATGCAGTGCCGTATCACAAAAAATGGCCTAGTCATGAAGGGGGGGGGGGGGTAAAACCTTCTGGGCCTGAATTGGTTAAAGCAATAGTTAACTGCCAAAAAAATTTCTCCTGCAAAATAATTGCACAATGAAAGACTTACCTGAAATCGAAGCCCTCTAGCGGAGCTCTGTCACTGCTGAAGGAGCTTCCATCTTTACCCGGTCTTCCTTCTGGGTTTGTGGGGTTCGGCGATATGAATGGCCGAGCCAGCGATGACGTCACTCACGCGCGTGTGTAAGGGAGACACTGTTTATGGCAAGGCTCTGAAGGAAGGACGCGGGTATGCCATTCCTTCAGTGTGCATACGCTGGAGATGTCACCGGCTGTATCTAAAAGTAAATATATCCTGAACGGTGCACGTTTAGGAGATATTTACAGTACCTATAGGTAAGTCTTAGCAAAGGTTCCCTGAGACGACATCAGGTTGTGACGAAACACGCGTCGGGAGGTTTGACACGTTGATGTCATTGCGCTGTAACACAGTGGACGGGTGTTCGCAAGCCGGTCGGCTCTTTCCTTGACCATTATTATCAGCATTTCTGTAAATGCAACGTTTTAACCCTAATAAACCTATATGGTATGTTTTTACACTATGGTGAGTCTCTTTACATTTTTGGGGTAACGCTTGACATATTCCCCTGGCAGTTTGTTTTTTTGAGTCTCCCTGGTTATCTGGTGCTTAGTTCAAGCTTCTTCCGAATCCATACCCATGGATATTCAACACTCTTCCGGACAGAGGCCCTGGCTGGGTATTTAGCAGCAGGCTCCTAAGAGCTTGCCTTTTGGTAAGCACACACTCTATGTGGTGGAGGTGCACTGTCTTTGAGAGGTGTTCACAAGAATATTACCAGTGTGCACTATATGGATTGAATTTATTTTTGCTAACACATAGGTCGCTGTGTGTGGAGCTCACACACATTCATTGTGTGTGTCTGTTCTGGACTATATTCACAACACTATTTTATTTTATTTTTTCTTATTTTTTATTTTTCATATCGCTGCTTTATTGAACTTTGTCTTAGTATAAGCATACCTATAGGTAAAAATCCTGCAAGGGAGTTTATTCCCACTTTAAAAACACACATGACTTGTTTTTTATCTAATGCAACATAGCACAGTGCACTACTGTGTGCCAAGGTGCACTACAACGCAGGCACGTCGCCTTAGCATGTTGGGGTGCCATTCCAAATAAATGGCACCACAATGCAGACCGGTGGAGGAGTTCAGCAGCACTGACCTTTGTTCTGCCTCCTTCACCGGAATAGTAAAAGCCAAAATAAAAAAGATTATCTTCTGCTATTTGCAGAGCAGGCTTAATCCTAATGAGAAGCTAACAATACACGTCCATAGCAACCGCCAGCCATGACGCAGCTGTAATTTTCGGCGTACCTTTTTTCCCCCAAACATTTTCCACATTCCGTACCTTTAACACTCTATGATTAGCAAAGCGGCGGTGCACAGTTACCTAGCAGGCAGGCAAGTTTCAGCCACTTACAGACTTTTCCCTTAAATGGGTAAAGAAGGAAGACCTTTTCCTGGAATATTTGATGTTTTTTCCAAACATAAGTAACTCTCAAAGCTGAAGGTTAATCCCTTTATACTTTGCCTCCCCTGGTTCCAACATGCTATTGAAATGTTTTAATAAAAGATTTCTGCTTTCACTACATAGCTTATTTTAGACCCGATGATATCATCACTGGGTCTGTGTCATCCTCTATGCAACACAGGCAGATCATGTCTGGTGGGAGGGGCCAACAGGGTGCTGTACATGACTTCCTGAAAACATTAGAGCACCCTACCTCAGTACTCCTCTCAAGGGTCCCTGTCCCTAATCTAAGCAGTGGGCTGGCTCTTGGGAGGAACCATGTGTGACAGAGGCTTTTGGAGGGGGCTGAATGCTAGCCTCTTGCCTACCGACTATGGGCCCTGGCATTTGAGGGAGCTACAAGCATTTAGGAAGACGTTCTGTTATGTAATGCAAAAGAACATTATTAAAAAGCCATGATGGTCTCTGCCAGTGTGGGACTCATAGCAGATGTTGATGTCATCAGCAAGCTACCTGTCTGGGGCCCCCTTTTATAATGTGTGTATTGTAAGTAGGTTTGCTATTGTCTGAAGGAGTTCTGTGTTTATACTTATGATAATGTGCATTGTGTCTTCTAAGCTAGAAGACAGCAAGTCTGACCTAAAAGGTCAGACCTCTGAGTCACCTAGGCTGGTTAAATCACTATTTAATTAGAGCATGTTAATTTATATTTCTGGCTACAGATTGTATTGTTAGGGTAATATGATCAGGAGGGGGAACCTCCTTCTCAAGTGTAGAAAAGCCTGTATTCCTGTTCAAATAAACAGTTCCAGCTTTGCAGCCAAACGAGTCCTGCCTAGTTCTTGGTTGTAATTTGTGGCTAGAAAATCTAATATCTATAGTCAGACTGGAGGATGCGGTATATGACAGAAGCACTCAAGCGGAGTGTGGGACGTTCTGTTACACTATGCAAATCTCAGAAAGTTTTGACAGGTGGATGTCAACCCGGCAAACGTTACATTTGCATACAGACTGCCCTGGGTAATCACATGCGATGCTGAGCCTCCATGATGGGCAGCATTAGACCAGGGAAGATGTGTGAAATGACCTGTTGGTGCCAGGCTTGGCAATTGCTGACCTCCTGGGATAATCACACACTGGGGCCCCTGGTTTGGATACCATGTTGAAAATACACTTATTAAGTGGCTGTTGTGTGAGCAAAAATCTGTGGGAGGTGAACGAGCAGAACTAAGTAGAAGTAAGTTCTGATCCAGTATACACTGTACGGTACAGCAATTCTGTATAGAAGGCCATCTGTGAAAACCCAGTCCCTTGAAGAGATTGGGCTACAGCAGAGAAGACAAAGACAGTCACCTATCTCCCCAGAGCAGGAAGATAAGGCTACGGAGGATATCAGGTTGCCAAATCTGGAGAACTGAAGACTGAAATACATGGCCTGCTCTTCTGAACTTTTATGCATCACACAAGCTGTAGGGTGAGAATTTTCCTTCGTTCCTTCATTACCCATCCCTCCTTCCTCACCATTCTTTTATTCCTTCCTTCCTCACCCCTCTTTCCATCATTTCTTCTTCACCCATCCTTCCTTCTTTCATTCCTCCATCCCTCCATGATACATCCATCCAACCTTCCTTCCATCCTCACCCATCCTTCCATCATTCCTCACCCTTCTTTCCTTTCTTTCTTCTTCACCCTTCCTCATCCTGCCTTCCTTCCTCACCCATCCCATCTTTCATTCCTCCATCATACATCCAGCCAACCTTCCTTCCATACCTCCTTCCTCAACCAACCTTCCTTCCTTCATTCCTCACCTTTTCTTCCTTCTTTTCTTCTTCACCCTTCCTTCCTTCCTTCCTCACCTTTTAGTCCTTCTTCACCCATAACTCCTTCCATCTATCATTCTTCCCTCCCTTCATCATCCATCCATCCACCTTTCTGGCCATCTCACCACCCTATACTGGCCATCTCACCTGGTGAGCTGGCCAGTATAACATCTGCACACCTTTGGACAGCAGTTTGGGGAGAGGGGAGTTTTAGATGTACTAGCAGATTTATACACACTAATAGAAAACATTTTCTTTTTGGGATAAAATATTTATTTATTATAATTATTGTAGGGTTTGATTTTATAGGCCATGGGCATACAAATATTTACTTATTGCAAATAGCAGTAAATGAGTTTTAAAACAGACCCTCACTGACATCTGTAGGTGCAGCCACTTAAGGCAAATTAATCCTCAAAATCCACAAGAAATGCAGTGAAGTCCTTCAAGTTGGGTCCCAGCACTTTACTCTCCACCTCTACCTTGGCATCAGGAATACCAGCTGGCACTGTTCCTCGTAGACTAACCAATGCAATATAAGTCCTCTTCAGGGTTCAATGACTCCGAGCATCATCCAAACCATTTTCTGTGAGCCTAGAAGGTGCTATTTTCTGCAGCATTTATGATCCACCAACTGTTGGAGGAAGACAAGGGCAAAGAGGACCTGTGATTGTTACAAGAACAGACCAATGAGACTTGGGTAAAAAGGTAAGTAAATGTTCAGGGATGGGGGTTAAAGTGGGAGAGAGAAACCCTGAAACCATACTTGGATCCATGAAAAACCAAACATGAAACAGGAAGGCTACAATTGCTGACCTGCTTCAGAAAATGCCATCATGCTGTTCCATTCCCTTCACTAAGGCCGCGTACACATGGGCGGACTGTCCGCCCAACTAGGTTCGTCAAACAGTTTGACAAACAGTCCGTTCAAAATTAGCATGAACGGACTTGACCACACACGACGAACGAACAGTCCACTGAAAACTTGCGCGATGACGTGAACGGCACGCCGTACGACGGGACGAGAAATTCGGCGTCCGATACACTGCAATGCAACCTTCGCCGTGTAAATTCTTTCTGAGCATGCGCGAGACTTAGTTTGCCGAACAAGCCTACACACGAGCGGACTGTCCGCTCAAACCAAGTTTCAGCGGAGAGTCTTACGGAAATTCCGAAAAACTTTGTTCGTCAGACTGTCCGCTGAAACTGTCCGCTGAAGCCCACACACGAGCGGACTGTCCGCTGAAACACTGTTCAGCGGACAAAGTTGGACGAACAGTCCGCCCGTGTGTACGCGGCCTAACCAGACACTGATACATCATTACAGAAGAGAGGGGAAAAATTGTGAACAAAGGGGACTGGAGGGTAACCAACCCCCGGGACTTTATCAACGGCACTAAGTATGATCAATCAATATTTAAAATCAATTGTAAATTTTATTCAATGTACAAAAAACATTATTTGAAACAAGTGACTTTCGTCTGTTTTACATATACAGTACAAAATGCGGATATACAGAAATAGGTATTTGAGCCTTGAAGACTACATAAGTTACCACATTAGTGTATAATTCAAACTGCATTGTTTCTTTCTACATGTTTCGCTCAGATAGAGCTTCCTCAGGACAATTGCAGCGTATAATATTCCCATAGGTCTGATAAATTAAAGTGCTTTGGAGTCGTGGCAGTTTGTCTGATTATTAAAATACAGACCAGTTGTCTTATTTTATTCTGTCATCAAATGAGCGGATCACGGTGAGGGCATCATTAGGGATCTCCCAATCAACCCCTCTAGGGATCTGGTGGAAACCTGATGGTATTTATAAATAGAGTAGAACCAGTTCAACAAGCCCAATATCAGCAATCACCCTGTATTGTCAGACATGGATTAGATAGAGTGTAATTCAGGCACAGAAGTTTTCACAGTGCTGATCTCTATTCAATTAAGTAGTGTGTAGTCCTAAAGGTTGAGATGCTCCTCCACTCGTTCAGCAGCTCCCCACGTCAGCTTCCGATGGAAGCTGACGTGGGGAGCTGCTGAACGAGTGGAGGAGCATCTCAACCTTTAGGACTACACACTACTTAATTGAATAGAGATCAGCACTGTGAAAACTTCTGTGCCTGAATTACACTCTATCTAATCCATGTCTGACAATACAGGGTGATTGCTGATATTGGGCTTGTTGAACTGGTTCTACTCTATTTATAAATACCATCAGGTTTCCACCAGATCCCTAGAGGGGTTGATTGGGAGATCCCTAATGATGCCCTCACCGTGATCCGCTCATTTGATGACAGAATAAAATAAGACAACTGGTCTGTATTTTAATAATCAGACAAACTGCCACGACTCCAAAGCACTTTAATTTATCAGACCTATGGGAATATTATACGCTGCAATTATCCTGAGGAAGCTCTATCTGAGCGAAACATGTAGAAAGAAACAATGCAGTTTGAATTATACACTAATGTGGTAACTTATGTAGTCTTCAAGGCTCATATACCTATTTCTGTATATCCGCATTTTGTACTGTATATGTAAAACAGACGAAAGTCACTTGTTTCAAATAATGTTTTTTGTACATTGAATAAAATTTACAATTGATTTTAAATATTGATTGATCATACTTAGTGCCGTTGATAAAGTCCCGGGGGTTGGTTACCCTCCAGTCCCCTTTGTTCACAATTTTTCCCCTCTCTTCTGTAATGATTCTCAACAGGGATGTGGCACTTTTTTCACCATTTAGATTAATATGAACCCGAGCCTTGTCATATATATATCCTCTTGTCCAGACACTGATACATGATTCATTGGCTGCCTGCTTGTTTTAGGTCAGTGATTGCTAAGTGGTGAAGTAAGGTTGAAAATTACAGTCTTGAATCTTGCACCTTCAAAAACCAAGATAACCAATCTTGACTGGTTCCTTTGCTCTCAGGAGGATGCATGTGAAAGATGGAGACTACTGTGCTGGTGGGTTACATCAGTGGTCTCCAAACTGCACCTGGGGGGCCAGATCCAGCCCTTGGGGCACTATTTTCATTCACTGATACCCAGGGGTGGACTGACAACTCAACATGGGACCCACGGGGAATAGGAGATTATAGGGCCCCCGGGCAATAGGAGAAGATTATGGGGCCCCTGGGCAGTAGGAGATTATGGGGCCCCCAGGCAATAGATTATGGGGCCACACAGTAGACACACACAGAATACACATAAGCACACACTGAAAAGGTACTAGAGAGGCGGGGCAGCTATAATTTGGGGATTTTTAACACAGATTTTTATATACTGTGCCTGGTTTTATTGAGGCTGGCAACCCTGATGGGGCCCCTTAGTGGCATGGGGCCCTCGGGCAGTGCCCAAATGGTCAGTTCCCCCCCCTGCTGATACCAACAATGGGACAAAAATCCCCCACTAAAAGCAATGAAGGAGCAGAATTCCTTCCAATTACACCAATGATGGGACCGAATGACAGGGCACAATTCTTCCCAATGACCCCACTCACGTAATGAATAATTGCACCTGTTAGTGTGTGAAACGCGTCTGCCATTTGAACTGTCTGTAACACTTGGGATGTTCATTATGAAATAAGAATTTTGATGGATCTTGGAGTGCAGCCATTTCTTCAGTGTTGATCATACGCGGAGACGATCCGAGACGGGCACCAATGATATCATTAGGCTTCCTGTCTCACCTGCAGCAACGAGTTCTTTTGTTTTGTTAGTCTCTCTGGAGAAGAGATGCTTGAGAGGGGATATGATTTCAATATACAAATACCGTACTGGTGACCCCACAATAGGGATACAACTTTTTTGCAAAAGGGAATTTTAACAAGACTCGTGGCCACTCATTAAAATGAGAAGAAAAGAGGTTTAACCTTAAACGACGTAGAGGGTTCTTTACTATAAGAGCGGCAAGGATGTGGAATTCCCTTCCACAGGCGGTGGTCTCAGTGGGGGGCATTGATGGTTTCAAGAAACTATTAGATAAGCTCCTGAACGACTGCAACATACAGGGATATACAATGTAATACTGACATAAAATCACACACATAGGTTGGACTTGTGTCTTTTTTCAACCTCACCTGCTATGTAACTACCGGTATGTAACAACAATGGGGGAAAAAATCCCCACTAAATGAAATGAAGGAGCGGAATTCCTTCCAATTAGACCAACGATGGGACCCAATGACACCAATAATAGGGCACAAATCCTCCCAATGACCCCACCAATGGCAATTCCTCCCACTGATAATAATGATGGGTCGCTATTCCTCCCAATGACACCAATGATGGGGCGCTATTCCTCAAACTGACACCAATGATGGGGCACAATTCCTCCCAGTGACTCCAACAATGGCAATTTCTCCCACTGATAATAATGACTGGTCGATATTCCTCTGTCAGGTCAACTTGAGGCGAGGTGACAGATGCACACCGTAGGGATCAGGAGTGTACCGCAAGGTTGTGGACCCTAAGGCTGACTGCTGCGGACAGGAGACAGATCCCACCGAGGTTAGAGCGTAAGATTCCCTGGGGCGCAGAGTCTAAGAGCCAGCAGGTGTTCACCAGAGCCTCTAGTGGTGAGGATGGACTTGGCTGCAACTGGCTCCAGGTCGCGACCCCCCAGGGTCCCCCAGCTCGCACCCACAGTAGGCAACAGGAGGATAGGGATAGTGAGGGATAAAGCCAAGGTCGGGCCACAAGCAGACAGGAATAGTCAGGGACACGCCAATAGATCAGGATCACAGGCAAACAGGGATAGTCAAGGACACCTCAAAGTCGGTAACGGAACAACAGAAGAGCACACGGCAGGTAACAGGAAGCTAACACACAAAGGAATACACAATGGTTGATCAGCAGGGTTGGCCTGCAGTGCACAGGTTAATATAGAGTTCTTTGATAGGCGCTAGGGTGGAGTCATGCCAGAGGATGCAGTCAGGTGAGTGTCGGCTGGTCTCTAGAGATTAACACATGGACACAGGTAAGCAGACAAACTATTGCATAACCATGACATCCTCCCACTGACACCAACGATGGGGCACAATTCCTCACAATGACCCCAACAATACGATCCAATGACACCAATGATAGGGCACAATTCCTTCCAAAGACAACAACAACGGCAATTCCTTCCATTGACACCAGTGATGGGGCGCTATTTCTTCCAACAAAGTTGGGACCTTTTCTGCTCTCGGTGGCCACAGTCTGGCCCCCTTTAAGTCTGAAGGACAGTGAACTGGCTATTTGTTTAGAAAGTTTGGAGACCCCTGGGTTAGGGTGAATTGGCTAAGTTGCCCTAATGTATGTGTGACTTGCTAAAGAGGCATTCGATCGTAAGCTCCTATGAGGCAGGGATTGAGGTGAATGCTATATGTACACTGCAAAGCTCAGTAGAATTTGATGGCTCCATCTACACAACTGGAATAAATGAGAAGCTATTGGAAAGATTGGAGTCTATACATAGCACATCTCCCTGACATCAGGTCTGATAGCATTTACTTATTATGGGCCTTCAGTCTGAGAAGTGGCATTCCCTGAGTAAAATATTCCTGTCCTGAAGTGCAAATTAATCAAATCTGATGACAGTCAGATGTTCCCAAAGAGCCCGACTCTCCTTCTACCCACAGAGAACTCTTCTTTGATGAGACAAATGAGAGCAGGTCCCAAGTGTGCCGCCAGCCAGAACCCAGCAAGATAAATGTTGAGATCTCTCGGTGAGATGATGAATGGCTGTGTCTCAGTCCCACCTCTTCTCCTCATTAAAATAATGCGAGCAGAACGAACCATTTTATAACTTTTTATGCCGAAACTCTGCAGAGATACAAAGACTTGTTATTTCAAGGTTCCTCTGCCCTTTTCTCACCAGAAAGTTTAGGGTCAAAACTATCATGTATGTCTGGGAGAACAGCTAACAATTTCATATTTATTACTGCTCCATTCACTGCAAGGGTTAAATGCTTGTTAATACTAAGGTGGGGGTTCTCAGCCTTATGGAGACCAGGGCCAGTAAATTCTTCCAAAACATTCCATGTCCTATCATAAAATTATGAGAATTCAAAATATGTATTGAAATGTTGGAAGGCCCTGGAATGGGACTGGGTGGCACAGTGGGTGGCTGGGAGTTCTGGGTTTTCTTCAAGAGGTTGGGGTACTGTAAGAGACTGGAGGGCACTGCTTGGACTAGGAGGCATTGTGAGAGGTTGTGAGGCTTCTGTGGGTGTGTGCATGCCCATTACCACCATTTTCATGCCAAACCCATCATTTAAGGTTTCGATGTTGTCTAGTCATCAACAAACTGCATTTAACCGTGGCCATATATGGTCAATGACATCAACGTAGAGACCCGCGGAGCCCAGGAAAGGTGTCCTGGTGCCAATCAGTGAAGAGATCTGAAGTGTCCATCAGTTAGCAAGATTTGTTTCCTTTCGACGGGTGTCAAGCAGTGGCGGCCCATCCATTTGGGGCCTATCCACTCGTCCAGCCCCCTAATCTACATGCAGGGCGCCGGACACGTGGATTCCAATGGGGGGTGTTTTTTTTTTTACGGAAGTTATTAGAACCAGAGGCTCTAATAGGCTTCAAAAAAGGGTGGGCTCAGGGCGCACAGCACCGCATTCCGAGCCCACCCAGTTGTGTGACATTAGGGAATGAATATTCGCTATTGTCACACTGATCCTCCTCCTGGTCAATCAGGAAGCAGGTCCTGAGACCCATCATTGTCAGGGCTGGGCTCAGCCCTTCCTTCTCTGAGCTGGCCGCTCAGCTGTCGGCTAATTGCCAGCTCCTATCTCTCCACAGTTACTCAGCTGTTGATGATATCCTGCTCGTCAGTCCTGCCTACTTAAGCCGTCCAGTCCAGAGGATCTCTGCCTTCGCCTTGGTCAACATCACAGAGATGATCTCCTACATTCCTATTTAAAGACTTGCTTTGCTGACATCCCTTCTGGCTCCAGATCCTGCTTGCTGTTCCAGTACATTGATCCCTGACTTCTGGCTTGGCTGACTATCCATTCCAGTTTCTGAACTTTGGCTATGTTTTGACTACGTTTGTTCTTTTTACTTTTATTATTAAACAAGTGTGATTTAATTGTACTCCTGTCAAGGTCTGACTTCATGGTTTCTGACAGTCATCCGATTGTCTGAAAGGACAGGCGAAAGGACACACGTGGCGGAAGCCGCCGTGACGCAGAGTAGGAGGAGACGCAATGGAAGCCGTGGCCTGCTGCCTGTAGGAGCGCTCCCCTCCCAAAACCTAGATGGGGCAAGTGAGGGGTTGGATGACCAACCGATCGCCTGCAACCCCCCCTCCCCCCCCCCCCAAAAAAAAAAAAACACCAGCCGCCACTGGTGTCAAGTAGCTTTTATCGTGATTGAATTGGATCTGCAGCGTTGGACATTGTGATTAATGGTGGATTTACATTGTGGGATTTTTTTTAGAGAAAGGATTTGACATGTCAAAAACTGTACGCTTTTTTTTTTCTCATCCATACTGGGCATTTGCTCAACTCCCCTGAATGTTTTTCTCCTGGCAGGAGAAAATCTGCTTTAAAAACACACCTAAAGACACATTTTTCCAAGTGTTTGAATGTTTTATGGATTCCATTGCCCGGCATAGAACTTTTTTTTTGCCCATTGGAATGGAACGTTGAAGTGTTAAGCCCCATACACACTATCAGATTTTCTGCTGATTTTTGTCTTCAGATTTACCAAAACCATGTAGTGCAAGGGCCTGCCTGATTGCATACAAATTGAAACTCCTAAGGTTTGACCTCATATTATATGGTTTTGGTAAATCTGAAGGAAAAAATCAGCAGAAAATCTGATAATGTGTATGGGGCTTTTGGCGCGTCCAGTGTTTAGGCGCATTTCTATTTATCTACGTTTACATCCGTTTCCGTCAACCTCCGTTTTTTGGAATGGATCAAAGCCCTATTTTTCTTCCGTTAAAAGAAAACTGAACTGATGAAAAACGGATGTAAACGAACAAACGGGTTGTTTTGAATCTGTTTTTTGCATTAGTAGTGGATGTAAAAAAAAAAAAAATCTGTTTTTTCTTTGAAAAAACTTGACTGAACTGATGAAACAAATGTATCCCTAGGCCCCTTTCACATGCAGCGGATCTGTCCAAGCAGAATCTGCCTCCTGCTCAGCAAGGGATCTCTCAGCTGATCCCCACAGATCAGGCAGATGACAGGTCCGTATCCGCTCTGCTATGGAGAACAGACGTAGACACAGCCCACTCTCCTCTATGGGGCGGTTGGATGGAAACGAACTGTATGTCCATTTCCATCTGATTGTCATCCGATCCGATCCACCGGATGGAAGGTGAACATATCACCCTATACGTCTGTTTTCAGCAGATTTAATTGGATCAAATGCCCCGGTGGGAGTCCACTGACATCCGACGCCCCTTAGAGAACAATGGGGTGTTCCAATCGGGTCTGCCTGAAAAACTGGCGGCGGACTTGATTGGTCCACGGGTGTGAAAGGCGCCTTATTTGCTACTTTCTTCCAGTGTTGCCTAGAATTGTTACATTGTATCTCCTCTTACGTGTTTATTTTCTATGATCCTCATCTCCATCTAGTGGCCAAAATGCAGTATTTTTCAGACTCACTCTTTGTTCTTTATCAATTAACCTATTTTTTAATACTTCTCCTAACATTTGAAGAACATTGGAGCAGAAGAGAAAATAATATATTGATTTTGCCCCATTCTCACAGCTGGTTAGTTTGTACAGAAGGAATGTTAATTTCTCTAGACAAATATACAATTTATTTTAATGTTTTTAATTTTTTTTTTATATTTTATAAAAAAATTTTAATACCCCCTTTATTGTGTGCTCCATGCACAAAATCCACTAATACCAGCCACGGCTGCAACATGAGCATTTCAGTCCTTTTTTTTTTTTTTTTTTTTTTTAGCATGGCTCTCGTATGCGACAGGTTCTCTTTAATTGCTTGCACTGCGTTGCAGATGGCGTATATGCCTGCTATTTTCCTCCATACGCACCGTCATGCCAGGTGATCATAGCTGGCAAAGACTTGTTGATCTCGGCACTGTGTGAGTCATGGCCGCTCCTTCTATTAAAATTCTGAGAAATAAACATTAAGGTGGCGATGTGCCCGCAGCAATGCAGAGCGCAGCGCAATGATTCACTATTGCAGTATAAGCGAAGGTTAATCGCAGCAAGCAAGGTCACACTGACACATTATAGTCACCTGCAGCTTGTTTCACACTTGTAAACATTGCGGATGATTCTGGATCTTTCGCCATGGCATGTTTAACCATTTCTTTGAGGGAGCCATCTCCGAGGCCTCCAGCTCACACTCTATAGAAGAGCTTTTAAGGGAAGTGTGAGATTTAAAAAAAAATAAACATCCATAATCACCTAGGTGGATGCAACATCAGTCTGATGCTGCATCTGTCTCCCCTGCTTCCAAGACCGAGAATTGAGCGACAGCGGCGGCTGGTGCTCAAAATTGTTGGGGGGGGGGGGGGGCGGAAACAAACTGAAAAATTCAGAGGAAAACCCCATCAATAGCAGCCACTGTGCCCATCAATCGCCGCCACTGTGTCCATCAGTCGCAGCCACTGTGCGTTTAAACGCAGCCACTGTGCCCATCAATCGCGGCCACTGTGCCATCAAACGCAGCCACTGTGCCATCAATTGCAGCCACTGTGCCCATCAATCGCAGCCACTGTGCCATCAAACGCAGCCACTGTGCCATCAGTCACCGCTACTGTGCCCATCAATTGCCGTCACTGTGCCCACAATGGCCACCACTGTGCCCATCAAACGCAGCCACTGTGCCGTATCAAATTCTGCCAGTGTGCCCCCCGCCGGGCCCCCCGTCTGCACTTACCTGTCTCGGTGGGACAGCTCCTCAATATCTTCTCCCATCCTCTCTTCCTGTCCTCTGCTATGATTGGACGCCTGGCGTTCAATCACAGCACCTGCCGTTTCAGCCAATCAGGTGACAGGTAACAGATCTGAGCACCTGATTGGCGGAGAGGCGGTTTAGTGTTAGGAAAGCGAATATTCATTCGCTTTTCTAACACAGCCGAGTGACTTCCGAGTGCCCAGCATGGGGGGAGAGAGAAGAGGGTGAGAGAGAGGGCATGAGAGAGAGAGAGGGAGAGGAGGGTGAGAGAGAGGAGGGGAGAGAGAGAGGGGGGTGAAAGAGGAGGGTGAGAGAGAGGTGGTGAGAGAGAGAGAGAGGAGGGTGAGAGAGAGGAGGGTGAGAGAGAGAGGAGGGTGAGAGAGAGGGGGTGAGAGAGAGAGGGGGTGAGAGAGAGAGGGGGTGAGAGAGAGAGGGGGTGAGAGAGAGAGAGGGGGTGAGAGAGAGGAGGGTGAGAGAGAGGAGGGTGAGAGAGAGAGAGCTCCTGTGCCCCATGTCCCAGTCTGCAGTGCCTGTCTGTAGAAAAGAGTGTGTGATGCTTGGTACAGTACCTTGCATGCCAGCAGGGTCCGTTCTCATTCTGGGTGGGGACAGTGCCCTGCTCCTTCCAAAGGATCTGTTTTCTGTGAGATGGAGTGGTTCCTGGCCACCTGAATCTTCCTTCTGTCCTCGTTTTCCAGCCCCAATCAGCCTGTCCTCCAGTCCTGGGAGGTCCTTAGAGCTCGTCTCCCTCCAGGACTATCAATCCGGCACGGGAGTGAGGCTGAGAGCAGCAGAGTGGAGGGGGGGGGGGGGCGAGAGGACTGGGGGAGTGGAGAGCGGGGGGGGGTTGGAGATCACTGGAGGAGCTGGAGAGCACTGTGGGGCGCACTGGCGGGAGCGCGGAGCCTGGCGGGGGCAGAGAGCACGGGGGGTGGTGGAGAACATGGGGGCCAGAGGGTACCAGGAGAGGGGCAGAAGAGCACAGGGAGGGTGGGGGATGAAGAGCACTGGGGGAGCTGGATAGCACAGTGGGGTGGAGAGCATGGGTGGAGCCAGGGAGATAAGTGGGGGCTGGAGAGCACAAGAGGGCAGAGAGCAATGGGGGAAGCAGAAAGCACTGGGGGGGCTAGAGAGCACTGTGAGGTGGAGAGCAAGGGGGGAGCCAGGGAGCACAGGGGGGTGGGGGAGTTGCAGAGCACTGGGGGGAAACTGGATAGCACATTGGGGTGGAGAGCATGGGGGGGGGAGCCAGGGAGATAAGTGGGGGTTGGAGAGCACAAGAGAGCAGAGAGCACGGGGGGAGCCAAAGAGCACTGTGGGGGCTGGAGAGCTCAGGGGTAGAGTGGAAAGCACAGGGGGGGCCAGAGGGGCTGGAGAGCACTGGGGAAAACTGGAGAGCTCAGGGGGCAGAGAACACCCAGGGGGCAGGTAGAACTGGGAGGCACCAGGGAGCACGGAGGGGAGAAGAAAGCACTGGGGGGGGGGGCTGAAGAGCACAGTGGAGGGGAGCCAGAGAGCATGAGGGGATTGGAGGGCACTGGGGGGGAGCTGCAGAGAAGTGGGGGGGAGTATGGGGGGACCAGAGAGCACTTTGGGGGGGCCAGGGAGCACAGAGCACGGGGGGGCAGGAGTGGGGGGGACTGGACAGCACAGTGGGGGGGAGAGCATGGGTGAGCAGGGGGGTGGGGCAGGGAGAGCTGGGAGGGACCAGGGGGTAGTAAAAGAAGTTGGATAGGAGGAGCGGCAGGGACAACTGCAAAGCATATAGAAGAATTGATCTTTCTATATTCTTTCTGCAGCCACTGAATATCCGCAGATGAAGCTGGCATTCAGCGGCTGCAGAAGGGATATGGAAAGATCAATTCCTCCATATGCAGCTGCTGTCCCCGCCACTCCCTCCTATCCAGGCACACAGGAGGGCTGCACGGTTGAAGCACTCACTTTCTCTCGTTGCGGTCGGTCAGGCTGTAGCAGGCGCTGGGATGGTATCCATCCATCCATCAGAGCTCCTCCTTCCCCTTCACAGACAGTCAAAGGGGAGCTGGATAGTTTCCGCCGCCTGGCCCGATTGCTGACCTGAATAGGCAGCCTGCCAGCCACGGAGAGGCCAGGTGAGCGGCGCGGGCTGAAGGAGCAGCCCAGCTACCTCAGCTAATTTAGGGCCCCACATGGACTTGCGGCCCCTCCTGTGTGCCCTATGGCTGCCCGCACGCCTTTTACAGTTGGCACCTGAAGCCAGTTGGTCAGTCCGCATTAGTGATCGAGCACAGGCAAATTAGGCAGCCGCGAGGCCCCTGTAAGTGTGAGGCCTTAGGCGACTGCCTAATTTGCCTAATTAGAGAGCCGCCTCTGATGATAGTGCTAACTATGGTTTTTCTGTGACTACTTTTTGTGATATACCTGGAAGACTTTCCTGCAGAACGGTTTTATTTTTTTTCCTCAGGACTACCAGAAATAAAGAAGGTGACTTGCCTTGTTCTTGGTATCTCCAGACAATGGTGGAAAAATGCGTTTCAACCCTGCTGAGATTTCGATAAAAACCTGAGAAGTCAGTTGAACGCAAACATACAAGGAAGTCACAACATGGAGCTATGAAGTCTCCTCTGAAGTGTGAAGGACTCTACTGTAATCCAACAATGGAAGGACAGAAGTTCAAACCGTGGGCTAGAAGACTGGCCTTTGGATGACATCCCAGCCCTCTACATACAGTGGTGTGAAAAAGTGTTTGCCCCCTTCCTCATTTCCTGTTCCTTTGCATGTTTGTCACACTTAAGTGTTTCGGAACATCAAATCAATTTAAACAATAGTCAAGGACAACACAAGTAAACACAAAATGCAATTTGTAAATAAAGGTGTTTATTATTAAAGGTGAAAAAAAATCCAAACCATCATGGCCCTGTGTGAAAAAGTGATTCCCCCCCTTGTTAAAACATACTATAACTGTGGTTGTCCACACCTGAGTTCAATTTCTCTAGCCACACCCAGGCCTGATTATTGCCACACCTGTTCACAATCAAGGCATCACTTAAATAGGAGCTGCTTGACACAGTAAGGTCCACCAGAAGATCCTTAAAAGCTACACATCATGCCGAGACCCAAAAAAATTCAGGAACAATTGAGAAAGAAAGTAATTGAGATCTATCAGTCTGGAAAGGGTTATAAAGCCATTTCCAAAGCTTTGGGAATCCAGCGAAGCACAGTGAGAGCCATTATCCACAAATGGCGAAGACATGGAACAGTGGTGAACCTTCCCAGGAGTGTCCGGCTGCCCAAAATTACCCCAAGAGCGCAGCGACGACTCATCCAAGAGGTCACAAAAGATCCCACAACAACGTCCAAGGAACTGCAGGCCTCACTGGCCTCAGTTAAGGTCAGCGTTCATGCCTCCACCATCAGGAAAAGACTGGGCAAAAATGGCCTGCATGGCAGAGTTCCAAGGAGAAAACCACTGCTGAGCAAAAAGAACATCAAAGCTCATCTCAATTTCTCCACAACACATCTTGATGATCCCCAAGACTTTTGGGACAACATTCTGTGGACCGATGAGACAAAAGTGGAACTCTTTGGAAGGTGTGTGTCCAAGTATATCTGGCGTAGAAGGAACACTGCATTTCATAAAAAGAACATTATACCAACAGTAAAATATGGTGGTGGTAGTGTGATGGTCTGGGGCTGTTTTGCTGCTTCAGGACCTGGAAGACTTGCCGTGATAAAAGGAACTATGAATTCTGCTGTCTACCAAGAGATCCTGAAGGAGAATGTCCGACCATCTGTTCATGTACTCAAGCTGAAACGAACTTGGGTTCTGCAGCAGGACAATGATCCTAAACACACCAGCAAGTCCACCACCGAATGGCTGAAGAAAAACAAAATGAAGACTTTGGAGTGGCCTAGCCAAAGTCCTGACCTGAATCCTATTGAGATGTTGTGGTATGACCTTAAAAAGGCCGTTCATGCTCGAAAACCCTCTAATGTAACTGAATTAGGACAATTCTGCAAAGATGAGTGGGCCAAAATTCCTCCAGGACGCTGTAAAAGCCTCATTGCACGTTATCGCAAACGCTTGGTTGCAGTTGTTGCTGCTAAGTGTGGCCCAACCAGTTATTAGGTTTAGGGGGCAATCACTTTTTCACACAGGGCCATGATGGTTTGGATTTTTTTTCACCTTTAATAATAAACACCTTCATTTACAAATTGCATTTTGTGTTTACTTGTGTTGTCCTTGACTATTGTTTCAATTGGTTTGATGTTCCGAAACACTTAAGTGTGACAAACATGCAAAGGAACAGGAAATGAGGAAGGGGGCAAACACTTTTTCACACCACTGTAGGTTCAGAGACACGGACTTACTGGGACTGAAAGACTTCTACTAATGTACGGCTAGAAAGGCACCATTGCTGGTTCCCTCATACAGGGAAATTTACTAAAACCGGAGCACTCAGAATATGGTGCAGCCGTACATGGTAGCCATTCATCTTCGAACTACTGCTTGTTCAATTAAGCATTGACAATAAAATCTGGAAGCTGATTGGTTTCTATGCAGAGCTGCACCAGATTTGGCACCCTCCTAGTAAATTTCCCCCTAAACCGAGTAGGACTAAATTTCCAGAAGTACTGTAGTGTGTGACCCTTACATATGTAGCTGCAAATGAGATTTCAATTTTTAATGAAATATAAGAAATTGGTTTTCTATCGGATCCGTTGCCGGCCTGCAGAGCTCAGTGGTGCGGATTATTGAATAATACGCTTGTTGTGAATTTTCTATTTGTGATATATAGTACAGAGACCAGAAGAAGAAAAACAATCCATGGACTGGAGTACTTCGGACTGGTTTGAACTGTGCTGGGTACCGGAATTGGCTAAACTTATACAGCAAACGGTCAAGGAACCAGAAAATACAGTAATAAGTATATAGATGATTTGGTGACCTCGTCTAGCTGCTGTGGCCTATGCAATCTGGTACAGCTGCGGTCCGGTTCTTTATCCTCAGGTTTCTCTATTAACACCTCCCAATACCTTTTGCCATGAGCCCTCCCCACATTGCAAGGGTTAGACACCGAAAAGTGGTTGTAAACCTCAGACATAAAATATGAACAAAGCATATCTCTCTGTAATGTGTACTTGTTTCAATCCAGAGCACTGAAGTGTAATTTCTGTCCTCTGCCTCGCTCCTCCATTATCTGCATGAATCACTACAGCTTACACTCACTCTTTATTAGGTACGCCTGTTCAATTGCTTGATAACACAAATTGCTAATCTTGTATGTGCATCTTAGCGAAAACAATATACGGGGATATGGGAAATGATTTTTTACACACACACACACACACAGGTTGGACTGGATTGACTGTTGTCTTTATTCAACCTCACCAATTATGTAATCAGCCAATCACATGGCAGCAACTCAATGTATTTAGGAATCTAGATGTGGTGAAGGCGACTTGCTGAAGTTCAAACCGAGCATCAGAATGGGGAAGAAAGGGGATTTAAGTGACTTTGAACCTGGCATGGTTGTTGGTGGCAGACGGACTGGTCTGAGTATTTCTGGGATTTTCACACAAACTATCTCTCGGGTTTACAGAGAATGGTCTTAAAAAGAGAAAATATCCAGTGAGCAGCAGTTGGGTGGAGGAAAATGCCTTGTTAATGTCAGAGGAGAATGGGCAGACGATAGAAAGGCAACAGTAACTCAAATAAACCACTCGTTACAACCAAGGTATGCAGAATACCATCTCTGAAAGCACAACACATCGAATCTTGAAGCAGATGGCCTACAGCAGCAGAAGACCACACCGGGTGTCACTCCTGTCAGCTAAGAATAGGAAACTGAGGCTACAATTCGCACAGGATCACCAAAACTGGACAATAGAAGGTTGGAAAAATGTTGCCTGGTCTGATTTCATATATACATAGTTACATCGTAGGTGAGGTTGAAAAAAGACACAAGTCCATCAAGTCCATCCTATGTGTGTGATTATAGGTCAGTATTACATTGTATATCCCTGTATGTTGTAGTCGTTCAGGTGCTTATCTAATAGTTTTTTTAAACTATCAATGCTCCCCGCTGAGACCACCACCTGTGTAAGGGAATTCCACATCCTTGCCACTTTTACAGTAATGAACCCTCTATGCATTTATTTTTTCTGTTTGCTTTGTTAGCAGCAGCTTGGCATTGCATGCCATTGCTGAGCCTATCATCTAATAGGACCCCAGGTCCTTTTCCATCCCAGATTCCCCCAGAGGTTCTCCCCCCAGTGTATAGATTACATTCATATTTTTGCCACCCAAAAATGCATTATTTTACATTTTTCTACCTTAAAGCTTATTTGCCATGTAGTTGCCCACCCCATTAATATGTTTAGATCTTCTTGCAAGATTTCCACATCCTGCGGAGAATTTATTCCCCTGCTTAGCTTAGTATCATAGTATATAAGAAAAAACTGGGCATATAGCTCAGAACAACCAAGAGGAAACAACCTCAAAGAGATGAATTTCCAATTGGTTCAGTGGGAACAGGGACTATTACGGTATCAGAAAATATTGTGAAACAATCGTTAAAACACAATTACATTTTATTATGATTTGATCCATATAACAGATAATACAAAAACATTGCTGTAGCAGAACCACATTATTAAATCCAATCACAGGACCCAATTGGTTCAAGTTCTAAACAATTAAATGTTTTACGGAGATACAGAGATGACGCATAAATCCGACCGGTTTCGCGGTACTAAGAACACCGCTTCCTCAGGGAACGTCACTTTTATAAGTCTAGTATGAAAAATATATATATGAGTATACAATAATATCATACAAAATATCAAGAAGTTTTTTACAGAAAAAAGAGATAACAGTAACAGCAGTAATGAATAGACAATACATCAGCATTACATTAGAAAAAACAGTGTTGGATCATAACTCACCCCTGGAGCTCCCAACCCACAGCACACGAGCGACCTACTTCGAGACACCCTCAAAACAGGGTGCCCCCCCTAAGGGCGGACACGGGGGGCAAGGTGGAGAGACTCTGAACAGCGCATACAAGGACTGAAAAAATAATAATAATGCAATGGTCCATTTAGATGGTGTTCAATAGAGAGGGATAAGTATATCAGAGACCATGGGCTGGTAAGGTAGAACAGTATAAGAGAATGAGTAAAGAGATGGATAGATAAGATCTCTCATGTTGACAAAAGGCACCCAGTGAGCCATGGTCAATAAAAGCAGTGTGCACCTCAGAGGATTATTATTGTTTAAACGGAAGACATACCCCAAATACATTGGATAGTTAGATCAAATACTTCTAAGATGTCACCAAATTTTCTATAAGGGATGTCCAGAATTTCAATTACAGATTTTTCCTGGTTCAGAATAAAGGGTAAGCATAGTTAATCAATGACCAAGCATTTAGACGGACCAGGAGAGGAAATGCATGTAGCTGAAACATATATAGAGTCAGAATGAAGGGACAATACCTGAAGCTCAGAGGTCCTACGCATTGCTCGTCTCCACACAGGCAGCGCTCTGAAGATTCAAATCTCGAGCGCGCCATTTAAACCCCCAACCCGGAAGTGTTCAGGGCACAGTGGTGTGCTCCATAATCCTGTCCCCGCATCACGGCGCATGCGCGGATGTACTCGTGCGCACGGCCAACATATTCCCCATGAACGGAAGACCAGGGGGAATGTCTAGGGGCGTGGCTGGGCGGGGATTTGTGTGACACATAATCCCCGTTCACCATCGCCTCAACCAAGCAGGGATCAGTCCGGGTCAGGCAGCCTGCGCATTGTATTGCGCTCCCATGTAAAACTGCAGAGAATGTCTGCAGTGAAATGGGAGGTGTGAAAATCACACCAGGGTGCCACACGTCCGCCCAAGGGGGGGAGAATAAACTCCTCAGGTCTATCCAGCTGCGGGACAGGGAAGAACCAATAGGGGAAAGCATAGCAGAGTCATGATCCAAGACTGTAGTACAAAGTTTATTGCTGTGAATGGACTGGGGAGTGTCACAATGCCGCGGACCCCCGTCACCAAGCGGGGCGGCAACAAAGGCCACCCTCACCTGGTGGCTCAGGCCGGCCGCAGGTGACAATCGCCAGACCAAACCAGCTAACATACAAAAAAATATATATAAAAGTCATAAAAGGACCGTCCTCAGAATAGCACCTGAATCATATAGATTCCACATTTAAAGGGGAACCAAATTTTACTTTAAATAAATATGAAAATTACTAAATAGTGATATGATATCACAAAATCAGTATAACCAAGCGAGTATTAGCGTCTAATGGCAAAGAATTCTAATACTAGGAACGACAGGAGGGGGGGAAAAAAGGTGAGCGTAAGAAAAACGTGAAAATGAAACGGAAAGAGGAAGGAAAAGAAAGAGGAGGTAAGGGGAGGGCTAATGTCACTTCCCTCACAGAAACCCTCTTCAGTCCAGTGCCCTCAAACCAAATGCAAGGTTCTAGGGCATTACCTGTATTCTTTAAAAATGGGAAAAAGTGTACAGTGTACATGTACAACATGTAGCATCTTCAAAGAAAACATTTGTAGGAATGGGCTTCATTTAGGCCAGGGGGGGTGAGAGCATTCAGCCGCTCTATCCATAATGCTTCGCGTCTCAAAATGGCCTGATCCCAATTACCCCCTCTGGGGTCCTGTGGGATAACTTCAAGGACAAAGAATTTTACTAAATCAAATTGAAATTTGTGGTGTATACCCACATGGCGACCTACCGTGGTCATTTTCCCATTGGTCGAATAGTGGAGATGGTCACCCAAGCGCTGGCGTAATTCCCTGATGGTCTTCCCTACATAAAATGCTTGGCAGGCGCAGACCATCAGGTAAACCAGCCCTCGGGTGCCGCAATCGGCATGGTGTGAAGGCCGAAACATCTCTCCATTCGGTAATATTGTAACCCCTCCTTCTTGAATCCATGGGCATTTAGAGCATTGGCCACATTTATACGTGCCTCTGGGTCCCTCCAAAGATCCAGAGGGCATTTGATAGTGACTTTTTGTTAATTTATCACGGAGAGAGGTGGCTTTTTTAAAAACTAATTCTGGGGTAGGTTTGACATAGTTTCCTAATATGTGATGTTCAGTCAATAAGTGCCAATGTTGGGACAAAATATGCCGAAGTTGTTGGTGGTGAGCAGAGTATTTTGTTATTAGTTATTATTATTAGTATCATAGTACCATCCGCAATCTCTGTATTTGAACTGTTTACCCCATTCTCCAGGTCGTTTATGAATAAATTAAACAGGATTGGCCCCAGCACAGAACTCTGGGGGACCCCACTACCCACCCCTCACCATTCCGAGTACTGCCCATTTATCACCACCCTCTGAACTCGCCCTTGTAGCCAGTTTTCAATCCATGTACTCACCCTATGGTACATGGCAACGGACCTTATTTTGTACAGTAAATGTTTATGGGGAACTGTGTCAAATGCTTTTGCGAAATCCAGATACACCACGTTTTATGGTCCTCCCTTGATCTAGATGGCAACTCAGCTCCTCATAGAAGGTTAATAGATTGGTTTGGCAAGAACGATTCTTCATGAATCCATGCTGATTACTGCTATTGTTCTCATTACTAAAATATTGTATCTAGTCTTATAATCCCCTCCAAGAGCTTGCATACTATTGATGTTAGGCTAACTGGTCTGTAATTACCAGAGATTTATTTGGGCCCTTTTTAAATATTGGTGCTACATTGGCTTTTCTCCAATCAGCTGGTACCATTCCAGTCAGTAGACTGTCAGTAAAAATTAGGAACAATGGTCTGGCAATTACTTAACCAAGTTCCCTAAATACCCTCGGGTGCAAGCCATCTGGTCTCAATGATTGATTAATGTTAAGTTTCCCAAGTCTAATTTTAATCCTGTCCTCTGTTAACCATGGAGGTGCTTCCTGTGATGTCATGAGGATAAACACTGCAGTTTTGGTTACTGAAGCTCCCCAATTCCCTCGTGAAGACTGAGGAGAAGAATAATTTCAATACCTTCGCCATCTCCCCATCCTTTGTAACCAGATGTCCTTCCTCATTCTTTATGGGGCCAATATGGTCTGTCCTCCCTTTTATTACTGTTTACATACTTAAAGAATTTCTTGGAATTTTTTTTCTCTCCTCCGCTATGACTTTTGCGGTCTATCTTAGCCACCCTTACATTTCTTGTTGCATTCTTTATAAAGTCTGAATGCTGATGATGATCCCCAACCTTGTATTTTTTGAAGGCCTTCTCCTTTGCTTTTATGTGCATTTTTACATTGGAGTTAAGCCATCCAGGACTTTTGTTTGCTCTTTTAAATGTATTACCCAATGGGATGCATTGGCTAACGCCCTTATTTAAGATTTCAGCTGTGTCATTCAGATGGAGGGGGTCAGAATTTGGCGTAAACATGAAAGCATGGATCCATCCTGCCTTGTATCAGCAGTTCAGGCTGGTGGTGGTGGTGTAATGGTGTAGGGTAGAAATATACAATTAGTGGACCTCCAGCTGTTGCAAAACTACAAGTCCCATCATGCCTCTGGGTGTCATACTTGTGGCTGTCAGAGTTTTGCTATGCCTTATGGGACTTGTAGTTCTGCAACAGCTGGAGGTCCGCTAATTGCATATCCCTGTTGTAGGGGATATTTTCTTGGCATACTTTGGGCCCCTTAGTACCAATTGAGCATTGTTTAAACTCCACAGCCTACCTGAGTATTGTTGCTGACCATGTCCATCTTTTTATGACTACAGTGTCCCCATCTTCTGATGGCTCCTTCCAGCAGGATAATGCACCATGTGACAAAGCTCTAATCATCTCACCACTGGACAATGAGGTCCCTGTCCTCCAATGGCCTCCACACTCCCCACATCTCATCCAATAAAGAACCTTTTCAGATGTGGTGGAATGGGAGATTGGCATCATGAATGTGCAGCCGAGAAATCTACTAACATGTCACTATGGACCAAAATCTCTGAGGAATGTTTCCAACACCTTGTAGAATCTATGCCATGAAGAATGACCCGGTACTAGTAAGGTGTACCTAATAAAGTGTCCGGTGAGTGTATATAGGAGGATATGTTTCATCCCTGTGTATCACCTAAGGGTAGTCACTTCTCTGGGTATATGGAAGGGTTTACAACCACTTTATTTCTAGGGCTAGAGGAATTGGCTGTAATACCTTATTCCCCCCTCCGGCAGGCTTTCAATACATTGTGTGATTGGTTCCCTGAAGCCTCTTCCCTTTGGCGCATCATGAGCTGTCATCACATACAATGCAGGACCAATAGTTGTGCATTTTATGAGGACAGTAAGGGTCCGTCCACAAGCTGGAGCCCTGAAGAAGAGAGGAGGGGGCTGGAGGCCTGTCGGAGGAAGGGTACTTACCCCCTAGACTCAACCTTCAATTAACCCTTGCAGTGTGGAAGGCCCTACTACAAGAGTACTTTTTTTATAACCCAGAGTTCATCTTTAACCACTTCCCACCCGTCCAATGTACATATACGGCTGGGTGGGAGCTCTCTACTTCTGATAGGACGTTCAGGAACGTCCTTCAGGAGGGGGGATCACGTGCCCGCGCAGCGGCGCAATCCCGATGTGCTCGTGTCACCCGGACACGGCGCATCTCGGATCGGCAGGAGGGCTCTGTGATTGGCCCTCCTGACCGCCGTGTCCAATCATGGCTTTCATGTGATGTAAACAAACAGCCGGTTGCTAGGCAATCGGCTCCTCCTCTCCTCACACAGAAGTCATCGCTGAGGAGAGGAGAGGAGATCGCTGCAGCCGGTTGGTGATCAGTGAGTATGGGCTGTTTTTACTAACTGATCACCAGTTTATTGTAATACACACATCACCACACAGTGTAAACACACATGTCACCACACATGTCCCCAAAACACACATGTCCAAAATAATAAAAAGACATGCCCCCAAATAAAAAAACACATGTCCCCCACATATGTCCCACTAAAATCACATGTTCCAATGATTATCTGCACACATATGTACGTGATCACCTGCACACATCTGTACATGATCATTTGCGTACATATGTCCGTGATCACACAAACCAATTATTATACACTTAACTGAATTTTTTTTTACCAAAACATGTAGCAGAATACATTTTGGCTTAAATTTATGACAAAATTTGATTTTATTGGATTTCTTTTAAAATAGAAAAAAGAAAAAATTGTTTTTTTTTCAAAATTTCCGCTTTTTTTGCGCTTAGATCGCAAAAAATAAAAAACGGAGTCGTGAATAAATACCACCAAAATAAAGCTGTATTTGTGCGAACAAAATGATAAAAATTTCATTTGGGTACAGTGTAGCATGACCGCGCAATTGTCACTGAAAGTGTGAGAGCGATGAAAGCTGAAAATTGGGCTGGGAAGGAAGGGGGCGAAAGTGCCCAGTACTGTAGTGGTTAAAGCAGTATTAAACCCAAAACCAAAAACGTTATATATTTTAGGCTTTTTCCCTTGGTTTTCACCAGCAACACACCTCCTGTATTAGTGCGCCCCTTGTGGGATATCTCCGGTCTGCAGTGGTCAGGACCGACCAAAAAGTCCAAGGAAGGCAAACTCGGTAAACCAAGGACATTTTCATGGACAGCGAAAGGCTGGTCTGTGTAGTCTGATCCAACAGAAGAGCTACTGGAGCTCAAACTGCGGAAAAGGTGAATGCTAGTTCTGATAGAAAAGTGTCAGAAGACACAGAACATCGCCCTTTGTTGTGTATGGGGCTGGGTAGCCGCAGTCCAGTCAGGGTGCCCATCCTGACCCAAGTCCACAGCTGAAAACGCCTACAATGGGTGCATGAGAAACTGAAGGAGATGTCCTGGTCTGATGGATCACGTTCTCCTTTACATCATGTGGATGGCCGGGTACCAGTCACTTACCTAGAGAGGAGAGATAAGTGACTGACAGGTGTGAAGTGTAACAATATACTAATAAGAGATACTGATGAGTAAAACACCCATCAGTGACCATAACATAAACCCAAAGCAATCTCCAAAGAGTGTTTTTAAATATATATATTTAATAATAAGTATGACTTTACAAGATCTGAATAAACAAATATGTATGATACATTTGTGTACACACCTTAGAACACAAATAAATCCCCTATACATGTCACTTACACAACTATATATATATTGCTATAATACAGAGAATCATTTTATAGGAAAATATACATTTATAGAAATACTACACAAATATAGCAGCATGTAAAGTAAGATTTACCATCAGGTTGTGTTCTCTATAGGATGCGTTGTTGTAAACTTCAATAATCCCAAACTAAAGCAATTTGTATTCTTCCTCTCCTCTGCTGGTTGATGAATTCCTCCAGAATGGACTTCCATGGAAGCACCATTTAAATCTAAAGCATATGCGCACCTATATCTCATCTCTCTTAACACATCCAGGCAAATCAATCAAGTGTGCAAATGTAACTTTTTCTTCCTTTGGTCGGCTGTCCCCGGAGAACTCTAATAGAAGCATCAAAGATTCTGCCGATTCCGATTATCTGATAACATGCATCTCTTCAAACGCAGGAAGGCTGCCTGCCCCATGAGGTGCATGTCCTCACATGCATTACAACCACTTTAAGCATTTGACACTTCCAGGAGGCTGGATGTGCCCCACACCCCCATTGCATGCTCTGGTTTCACCCTGTGACCCCCAACGGGGTCCAAGCCAATGCACAGGTAGAATAGGCACCCACCTTGGGCGCTTCAGCAGGGGGGAGGCACAAAAAAGGGAAGGACCTGCGACCTATGCTAAGTAGGTTTCAGTTCATGGCAGGACACAGCAATGACAGAGACCAGAGGATGGAGCACAGCGGGGAGCACATCCATCCAACACCCTGAAAGTGAAGAACGGCAAAAAGTTTGATGGAGGTTGCAGCACCAAAAAACAGGGTAACTTTTTTTTTTTTTTTGCATAAAAGCTGAACTCCAGGCAAATATAAATAAAATAACATGGATACATGCAAATATTGTATATCTATATCTATCTATCTATCTATATACACACACATAATTATATATATAAATATATATATATATATATATATATACATATATATACATATACACACACACACACACATATACACACACACACATATATATATATATATATATATATATATATATATATATATATATATATATATATATATATATATATATATTTACACACACATACATATATATATATATATATATATATATATATATATATATATATATATATATATCTTATACATATACACACATATATTCCCTCTGTGTATTTAGCGGTTTGTCTGGAGTTCAGCCTTTTCTTAGATCTTGATTGGCCCTATGCCTATATGTAGCAGTGCGGTGGTGGGCTGTAACGCCATGCTACCATATATATGCATACAGCCAGAATTGCTGTTTTGTGCTGGGAGTGCGCTCCCGATCACGTGATCACCATGTCAGCCAATCACAGTGATCACAGGAACCCGTGTTAACTCTTAAAGGGCCAGCTCCTATTGTTTGGAAGAGGTTAAAAAAAAAAAACAAAAAAAAACGTTGTGTTAAATTAATACATTTCAAACGTCTCGTGAACAAGTTATACAAAAGGCACCGAGAGTTGAACAATGTATTTTCCTCCCTGGCTTAGTGACCTCAATAGATAACAAAACAAAAATCCATCAATTACCACGATGGGAGTTTCTGCCTGAAATACCGATCTTTGCACAGTTTAGTGTATTTTATAACTAAAATATATTACAGGTAAAAGTCTTTACACAAATACTAACGAGAAAGAAAAAACCTGGGATCAGACTTCATCCCTCTAATGCCGCGTACACACGATCGGAATTTCGGCCAGAAAAAGACCGATGAGAGCTTTTCATCGGAACATGCGACCGTGTGTATGCTCCATCGGAATTTAGCTGGCCAAATTCCCGCCATCAAAAATCTGAAAAACTTTCCATCGGAAATTCCGATTGTGTGTGTGCAATTCCGATGCGCAAAAACTCACGCATGCTCAGATTCAACTACAAAATGGAAGCTATTGGCTATTGGGTATTGAAATCCTCTTTCTAGTCACCGCGTTCTTGACAGTCGGAATTTGGTGTGACCGTGTGTATGCAAGACAGCTTGAATGAAATTCCGTCGTGAAAACCATCAGAGCTTTTTCCAACCAAAATTCCGATAGTGTGTACGCGGCATAAGAGTTCATCTAAAACCGAATTCTCCCAGCATCCTCTTCTCCCTTGAAAGGCATTTCAGGCAAGCACACCTCACGACAAACTTAGGAGTGTTTAAAGAAGCCCTACAGCAGGTAAACTGCACTCTGTTCCCTGCTCAGACAACTGCCAATCTCCAGCAGCTGGACAATGTAGAGAAAAATAAGTGGCATGAGATAAGTCTATCTTTAATAAATAGCACTTTGGCCTACAAAGTTTGAGTTAGCATCTTTTCCAGGATAAATGGGATCTGCAGTCATGCTCCATTAGATCTGGAGTTACTGTGCAGGGTACAACACTTGTAAAATTCCACCAATCGGACATCGAGAATTCTCCTTGGATCTTCAACAGAATAAGCACTTTGTTTTCCCCTTCCAAAGTATGAGCCTGTTCTCCAACCATTATCTGGAAGATCCCAATTCCAGAGACCGAAATCTGAAGACTCCTGCTTGTCGGCAGCCACAGATCATACGGTTCCACCATACTCTGCCATCTATCCCTGACCGGAGAGTGTACACCAAAAAAGACTTGAACGTCCACTGGCTCATTCTACTTTCCATATGGCCACTTTGCCGTCCTCATCTCCTGAGCCGCTTAGCACATAGCGGTCCTCTGCAGAGCATAGAGATTTTACTATGTCCGTGTGTGCCACCAGCTCCTTCTCCACACTCTTCTTCTCTGTGTCAATGACGTAGATCTTCCCTCTGGTTTTTCCTTGGGAGAGTCCCTGGCTGCCAACCCAGATCTAAGAAGAACAAACACAGCTGAGTGAACAGACGCCATAAATATAAGTCAACATACAGAGGGGTAAGGCAGGAATAGGTGTCAGATATGTGTACTACTGACAGTGTCCCTACCGGGAAGATTGACCCTCACTTCCTGCCCAGTGTCAGATAGCAGGAAGTGATAGGGAAATGTTCCAATGAGGGGACAAACATAAATAGTTCATTTTATTTTGGAATATAACTGTTTTGCCAACTGTCCATCTACCCTTGTAACTGCCAAGACTTCCAGAACTCCTATTCTAAGAATCCCTGCTGGGACTCCCACTGGTACCCCTCAGAATTTTGCCCAGACTCCCAATGATACTCGCACAATCCTGCCAGGAATAAACCAAATGGTACCCACAGAATCATGCCAGGACTTCCAATGGTACTCGTAGAATCCTGCCAGGACTTCAAATGGTATAATTGTGTATCAAGGGGGTAGTCAACGGCGCACACCTGCTACTAGTATGTGCAAATTGCAAATCAAGTAATGAAAATCACATAATAAAATATCTCAAGACTAAATGCGTGATGACCTGTAGACTGGGTAAAATTATTTCATACCTAATACAATATTCAAAAATGTTCTTAAGAGTGCATATTGTTAAAAGTGCATAGTGCTCTGAAAATTATAAATACCCAAAAATACAAAAAACAAAAAAATTATTAAAACCAAAAAATAATAAAATAAAATATCAAATTGCAATCGTGTTCTTTATGCGATTCCGAAATTGCTAAGTGGAGATATATCGGTTTCCGATTATTTCGGAATCGCATAAAGAACACGATTGCAATTTGATATTTTATTTTATTATTTTTTGGTTTTAATAATTTTTTTGGTTTTTGTGTTTTTTGTATTTTTGGGTATTTATAATTTTCAGAGCACTATGCACTTTTAACAATATGCACTCTTAAGAACATTTTTGAATATTGTATTAGGTATGAAATAATTTCACCCAATCTACGGGTCATCACGCATTTAGTCTTGAGATATTTTATTATGTGATTTTCATTACTTGATTTGCAATTTGCACATACTAGTAGCAGGTGTGCGCCATTGACTACCCCCTTGATACACAATTATACTATTCACCTTTTAGGGTGATTATAAAGGTAGTGGCAGCCCCTGTCCTTACCTCTAGGGTAATTACTTATTTATTTATTCTTTATTCATTTAATTATTCCTTTTTATTTCAAATATTTTTTCATTTAAAATACTTTTATTCACTTTAATCACTTTTCACTCCACCATATTTTATAATTTCAACAGATTTAGGGTCCATAGCGCACCTTTACCCTTTCTGACTTTTTCCAGGACTTCAAATGGTACTCGTACAATCCTGCCAGGACTTCAAATGGGGCTCGTACAATCCTGCCAGGACTTCAAATGGGGCTCGTACAATCCTGCCAGGACTTCAAATGGGGCTCGTACAATCCTGCCAGGACTTCAAATGGGGCTCGTACAATCCTGCCAGGACTTCAAATGGGGCTCGTACAATCCTGCCAGGACTTCAAATGGGGCTCGTACAATCCTGCCAGGACTTCAAATGGGACTCGTACAATCCTGCCAGGACTTCAAATGGTACTCGTACAATCCTGCCAGGACTTCAAATGGTACTCGTACAATCCTGCCAGGACTTCAAATAGTACTCGTTCAATCCTGCCGGGACTTCCAATGGTACTCGTACAATCCTGCCTGGACTTCAAATGGTACTCCTACAATCCTGCCTGGACTTCAAATGATACTCGCAGAATCCCTGCCAGGAATTCCAATGGTACAGGCCAAGTCCAATGGAGTCCCTGCCAAGACTTCCAAGGTTATTTGCCAAATCAAGATAGACCTTCAAATGGTTCCTACAAAATCCCTGCCGGCACTTCAAGAGTTCTCCAAAATAATGTTGGATGTGTCTCCTGACCAAAAGAGTATTTAGGGTTCAGCCTTTGCAATGTTTGGTTCTGTGTCTTATCACTAGCTTTACTTTGTGTTTTTTGCTGACCCAGACTGACCTGACTGCTCTCTTGCCTGCCCACAACCTCAACCTGGACCTGACTACTCTCTTGCCTGCCAATGACTTCTTCTGGGACCCGACTACTCTTCCGCCTAGCATTTGGTGTACAGTCTCCACACCGTAGCCATTCTGTACCCTCTTAGTGGGGCAATCCTGAGGGCCACAACCTGGTGACACAGCTTGTAGCAAAGAAAACTGGGATCAATAGAATTTTTGGTCCATCTCCACCATCAGGAGCTCTGATGAAGACCAACTGTCACTTAAACTCTGTACCACGAGTGAGCCTGTCTTCTGCCAATGAGACACCATAACAGTCTGGTGACTAGATTTGAGTGAACTTCTGAAAAGTTCAATCAGTGGTTTGCTCAAACTTTCGAAAAACTCACAAACCTATGAAAGTTCAACATTTCTGAACAACTAAGGAAGTCAATGTAGATCTGAACTGGGCTCCTAACATCATGCAATGATACACAATAGTGAAGAATGGTTTGGCAAGCTCCTGGCAGCCTGATGACACGATGGGGCAAAAAACTGCCTAAACCACTTTGTTTAAAAAGATTCCACCAGGGAGATGAACGACAGAAGGGGGGACCTGGTGGGACCTGCAGTCAAGCTAAAGGTGCTCAGGCAATAACAGGAGAAGATATTAGGCCGACCATAGACAGTAAATGTCTTTCTTGCAACCACAGGGCCATTATTTTTTCCTGGTAGGGGAAGCCGTCCCCGCTAAGGAGAACACAGCAATTACTGATATCGGTTATATCAGCTGCTAGTGAAAATTGCATGTAAAATCCGGCAGGCTGGTTGTACCAAAGTTGATCAATCAACGTGGGTACATTCAGCCTGCCCATACATGGTTCGAATCTCGAGACGGTCCGATTCTAACTGTCTATGGAAGACTTAAGGCAGAAACCACCTTTGGAGCATCTTTTGGTCTCTTTCTTCAGAAAGCCTTTTAGAAATCCAGACCACCAAATACAATATAACACTAAATATTCAGTTATCCATATGTATGGACTCTAGAGTGCATTTAAAGTGGTTGTAAACCCTTACAACACACTTTGACCTACAGGTAAGCCTAGATTAAGGCTTACCTGTAGGTCCAAGAAATATCTTGTAAACCTATACGGTTTAGGAGATATTTGCCGGAAAACAGGCACCGCTGTCTACGGTGCATGCACTGAGCGCGGCACCATCATTGACGGAGATGCCGCGCGTGTCGGCTCCCGTGCGCATGCGCGAGAGTGACGTCATCGCAGCTTCGCTGAATGACAGCGGCGGAGCTGCGAGACCCCACCGAGAAGATGGATGCTCCGGACTACAGGGGACAGCGGCGACTTCGCTGGCTCCTGTGTCAGGTAAGTGACACATAATGGACTACTATGCGATGCATTGTAGCCCATTATGCTTTGCCTTTGCAGGGAATGAAAGAGGAAGTAAACTCATCAGGGTTTACTTCCTCTTTAACATCGTTTAAAACGGCAAAGTATGAAAATTGGCCTATGGCACCCCCTGCTGGACAGACATAAAAAAACAAAATAGGCTATACATTATAACTGATATAATTTTTTTTTTTTTTACTTTTTTTTGTCCTGAACATAATAAAATGTGTACAAAACCAATATACATTGGATTTTCTGTAACTGTATATGTATAAGAAAAAAAGTTTTTCCTTGGTTCATAACAGCTCCTTTTTCTGTGCGTACTCACCAACATGTTGTTATCATCTTGGAAATAAACCCCCCCCAAAAAAAAAAGTTGGGATGATCCTGATGGCCTCTTACCTGCTGCTTGACCTTCAGCATACACGTGACCAGCCAGCAGTCCTGCAGTACAATCCTGTGCGGGGCTTTGGAGAAATCTTTCGTGTCAAACACACAGATCTCACCGGCCCGTCTACTCGCCGCCCACAGCTGGGACTTCTAAAAACAGAGCAAGCAAAATCAGTCAGCAACAGACAAATCGGCACACCGCGCAAACGGCTTACCGCCCCGGCACACTACCCCCGTACCTCCGAGAAGAACTGGATGGAGGAAAGCTCTGGGCTGTTCCTGCGTATATTCTCTGTGATCTCCATCTTCTTGCACGGCTGCCCGTTTTTCCTCGTTACGACGATCGAGTCTTTGGTACCTTCAGAATGGCGGAAATAAAGAGAGATTATTATTGGAGGATTTATGAAAAAAACTCTAAAAGTTGTTGTTGCTTGTAGTGACCAGCCTGCAGACCGTGTAGGTGCCTAATGCCTACACATTGTAAAACAGGGAGTATTTCCACAACAGGGAAGCTCAGGTGTTGTGTACAGCAGCACCTGAATGCAGAAAGTCCGGCGTCATACATGGAATACAGGAAGGGAAAAAAAACCTTGAGCTTTTAGAACCACTTTAACCACTTGCTTAGTGGGCACCTAAACCCCCCGCCTGCCCAGACCAATTTTCAGCTTTTAGCGTTGTCACTCTTTGAATGACAATCATACAACACTGCACCCAAATTACATTTTGATCATTTTTTTCCCCACAAATAGAGCTTTCTTTTGGTGGTATTTGATCACCTCTGCGGGTTTGATGGATGGCAGTGATCGCCACTGGTAGGTGACACTGATAGGCAGCACTGCTAAGTGGAACTGATGAGCACCACTGGTGGGCATTGAAAGGTGGCAATGATTGCTGGCACTTATGTACTGGTGGGCACTGATTTGTAGGCACTGATTTGTAGCAAAAAAACAGAATAAAAAAAAAAATACAAAACAGTTTTATATTTTATTAAATTTTGCAAACAGGTCATTTTTCTCCTTCGCTGATGTACGCTGATGAGGCCGCACTGATGGGAACCAATAGGCTGCATTGATGGGCACTGATAAGGCAACACTGATGAGCACTGATAAGGCGGCACTAATGAGGTGGCACTGGTGGCCACTGGGAGGTGGCACTGATAGACAGCACTCAAGGGAATTAATAAGTGGCACTGAAGGGCACTAGTAGGTGGCACTGATAGCTGGCACTGATGGATGGCAGTGATCGCCACTGGTAGGTGACACTGATAGGCAGAACTACTAGGTGGAACTGATGAGCACCACTGATGGGCATTGATAGGTGGCAAGGATTGCTGGCACTTATGTACTGGTGGGCACTGATTTTTAGGCACTGATTCGTGGCACTGGCAGGCGGTACTGGTGGGCACATGTGAGGTGGCTTCGCCTCTTCCTCTTCGGGACCGATGTCCCTTCAGCAGAAGCCGCTGTCAGCGCGAGAAGAAAAAAAAATGATTACCGATCTTCTGTTTACATCACGTGATCAGCTGTCATTGGCTGACCGCTGATCACGTGGTAAGGGGCCGGGATCGACCCCTTACTCCGATCTGTGATCACCCGAGTCTCATTGACTCAGGTGATCACATTGCGTGCTCCTTCAGGGGGCGTGCAAAGGGGAGGATGTCTATTGACGGCCTCCCGGCAAAGGAGATCCGCGCTGTAGCTGTCATTGGGCTAAAGCACGCATCTGAACAAGTTAAAACTCTCCGATCATACTGGAGTAAGAGTTTTACCATAGGTCTGAGTTAGTAAGGGGACATGTCAGACCTCTGCAGAGAGGCTACTGCTTCAACACATAGAGAATGAATACTTCTCCACAGCATGCTGGCATGGGACAGGTTGTTCTACTCAGGCTTTTGAAACAAAAGCTGGAAGTGTTTGTTCACACCAGTCTGCAGTGCTTTACTATGAGGGCTGGTGTCCATTGGGTACCAATGGTGGGGGGAAGATGGTACTGACAAAACAACTCTGGGCATCTGGTTTAAAAGCTACTCTGCATATCAGTGGTTTTCCATCAGACACTGCAACAAAATTCATAGGCGACCTCCATCTCCGGGTTCCACATTCAATTCTTTTTTTATTATTATTGAAAAACACCCAATACATACCTTTTATCCTGCAGTCTTTAAGCCAGTCTGACAATATCACGGGACCGTCCTCCTGGACCAAGCAGCATATACATAATGACATATGAGCACCGCTCAGTCCAGGCGCAGTGCGATTTGTGCGATGAGGCCCCCTCAGAGGGTCTGAATGATGGCGGTGTTCCGCCAGATTAGTCAACCCGTCAGATTTCGTAATGGAAGTGATGTTCCAACACCGCCATCTTGGTACACCCCCGTACTCTGCCACACTAAGCCTACAGTCTGACGTCGCCAAATGGACATCTTTTTACACCCACCGAAATCTTGCATTTCACACTTATTTAAACCGAGCTTCTAGCATCAAATACAGTATTCAGAAGTCAGTGACACTGTTTTGATGCTGAATTTTAAAGCCTGCCATGTCTCACACGTCTGATAATCTGACAGAAGAACCCTGCTTTTAAAATTAAACAGCAAAACAGTGTCACTGACTTCTAAATACTGTATTTCGCAGTATAAGCTCAGTTTACTGGTAAAAATAAGTGTAAAATACAAGATTTTGGTGGGTGTAAAAAGATGTCCACTTGGTGACTTCAGAGTGTAGGCTTACTGTGGCTGAGTGCGGGGTGTACCAAGATGGCGTGACACAATGTCACTTCTGTTGCACAATTTTCACAAGTCGCCTAATCTAACGAAACATCAGTGTTTCGGCAGATTAGGCGACCCGTCAGAATATGTAACGGAAGTGACGCTCCGTCGCCACCATCTTGCTACACCCCACACTCCTCCACAGTAAGGATACACCGAGAAGGGGGGCGAGCGGACATTTTATTACACCAACCAGAATTTTGCATTTAACACGTATTTAACAGTAAACTCAGATTAGAAGGTGAAATACAGGATATAGAAAGCCAACATGTCCGCTTCCCCCTTCTTAGTGTATCCTTACTGTGGTTGAGTGTGGGGTGTAACAAGATGGCGGCAACGGAATGTCACTTCCGTAGCAAACTGTGATGGGTCGCCGAATATGCACCCCCCCCTTGCACCCCCCCCATTGAATAGTGTCCGGTCTGTACGGCGCATGCGCGGTACAGAACAGCAACACAGCTGATTTGCCGATCAGCTGTGCTGACGGAGGGCAGCTAGTGGCTGTGTTGAAGAGTTGGTTTTGTCTGTGTTGCAACCCGCCCTTTGACACAGGCAAAACCGGGCGTTCAACACAGCAAACCCGTCCTGCAACGCAGACAAAACCGGAGCATCAGCACACTGTAAAGGCGCCCCGCAACAGCGAGGCATAATGTGAGAACTATAGTCTCCCCTCTCTGTGGGGTGTAGCAAGATGGCTGCGACGGAACGTCACTTCCGTAGCAAACTGCGATGGGTCGCTGAATATGTGTCGTTACAGGGGCATTTCTTGACAGAACACCGGCATTCACTCTGGAAGGCTGGCGCCACCTAGTGGCCAATGGAAAGTACTGTGTGGGGTTTGCTCTAGACTTAAATTTAGTATTGAAGCAAAATCTGCTTTTATTTTTATAGGTGCAATACAGCAGACCTAAAGAAAACAAATTAGACTTTAAAACATGTTATTTGGAGTTCTAAACAGCTCTCGCTATAACAACTATTGATAATAACTTGGTTCTGGTGTGACGACTTCATTATCAGTATTTAAAAATGAGCGCGTTTGTGTTTTCTATGCAAATGCAGGAAGGTTATATGAGCGGTCCATAGGATATAAGATATGGGTGGTATATAAGGCGGTGGGGGGAGGGGGTACTTACAGTATATCAGCAGGTCATTGTACAGCTTCATAGAGGTGATGTCATATTTCAGTTGGAACTTATGATTGACCTTCAGTGTGTTCACATCCCAGGCAAAGACATTTCCATCCGCACTGCAGGAGTACGCCAGCCTGCGTCCAAAAACAAAACAAAAGAGGTCAGGCACCATTGAAGTGGGGGAGGGGGGGGGGTGACTACTCTCAAATCCAAATAGCTTACATATACATAACACTAAGGCCGAAACAACGAATCAATTAATCGACAACTAATCAATTATGAAATGAATCGATTACGATTTTCACAATCGAATAATCAGCCAGTAACATAATGGGGTTAAAAAAACCGAAAATTAGCCCTTCATAGTACAAAAGAGCAAATAATCGCTGCTGTAAATATTACTTTCACAATAAAAAAAGACGAACCCTTTACCGTAGCGATTTGCTCTTTTTTTTTTTTTTTTTTTTTTTTTTACTATAAAGAGTTCATTTTAGTTTTTTTTAACCCCGTTATTTTACTAAACGCCTTAGTTACATAGTAAGTGAGATGGAAAAAAGACACAAGTCCATCAAGTCCAAGTGTGATTATGATAATGTGCTATGACTAAGCACCATGTTCGGTGTGAAACATGTCAGCGGCTGTGGAGTTAGTCTGTTTACTAGCCTAGATGCTATGATTTTAATTACAATTTTGAAATAAAGTTGAATAATTCGGAGTGCGGCTATCCAGCTACATCTTTTCTACTTCAGTTCCTGTTGCAAACAGAGCCGGCACCCTGTGGGATTGTGGAGACAGCTGTTTTGGGAGAAGTCATTACCTTGGAGCGGTAATTCTTTGTGATTATATGTCAGTCTTGGGCCTGGTTCCCACCTAGGTGTTTTTTGGTGCTTTTTGCAGTAACACACTACAGTTTATTTAACATGGTTTCCTATGGGACACGTTTACATCAAGGCTTTTTTCAGCCGTTGCGTATTTGGAAAGGGTCAGGGACTTTTTATTTTTCAATGCAAAACTGTGCTTTTTTTTGGTTCATTATACTTTAATGGAGAAGCTGCAGAAAAGCATGTCGTGTGTTTTTGCAGCAATTTGTGTTTTGTTTTTTTATCCAACTGCACAACAACAAATTGGGCAAAAAAAAAAAAAAAGCATAAAAAAAAAAAAAGCATAAAAAAAATGCAAAAAACGCAAATCACAGCACAAATCACGTTTGCAAAAATCAACACGCACCGCAGAAACAGATCAAAAGCAAACTGCATAGCTGGGCACCGAGCCTTATGCTGGCCAAAATCTTGTACATTCGCTGAATGAAAGAATGTTGTTTGAAAATGTCACTTGCTTTTAACATTCTGTTTTAAAACGAATGTCATTTCTGAACGAAAACCACATACACTGTCTGAAAATTCCTTTGACCGAGAAGTTTTCTATTACTACATTTTTATTTTTATTTTTTTTGAAGGAAGACGTTGTTTTTGTATGGCCAGCATATAATATATTACAGTTCTGTTTGAAAATCTGCAAAACAGTGTTTAACTTATTTTTTTTTTTCTTTAAATAAAAAATTTGATCTGAGTCTGATGATATTTACCAGCTTCAACCTCTAATAGTATATACAGTATATATCTCTTCTAATAGTATATACAGTATATCTCTCCTCTAATAGTATATACAGTATACAGTGGTGTGAAAAAGTGTTTGCCCCCTTCCTCATTTCCTGTTCCTTTGCATGTTTGTCACACTTAAGTGTTTCGGAACATCAAACCAATTTAAACAATAGTCAAGGACAACACAAGTAAACACAAAATGCAATTTGTAAATGAAGGTGTTTATTATTAAAGGTGAAAAAAATTCCAAACCATCATGGCCCTGTGTGAAAAAGTGATTGCCCCCCCCCCTTGTTAAAACATACTATAACTGTGGTTGTCCACACCTGAGTTCAATTTCTATAGCCACACCCAGGCCTGATTATTGCCACACCTGTTCACAATCAAGGCATCACTTAAATAGGAGCTGCTTGACACAGTAAGGTCCACTAGAATATCCTTAAAAGCTACACATCACGCCGAGACCCAAAGAAATTCAGGAACAATTGAGAAAGAAAGTAATTGAGATCTATCAGTCTGGAAAGGGTTATAAAGCCATTTCCAAAGCTTTGGGAATCCAGCGAACCACAGTGAGAGCCATTATCCACAAATGGCGAAGACATGGAACAGTGGTGAACCTTCCCAGGAGTGGCCGGCCGCCCAAAATTACCCCAAGAGCGCAGCGACGACTCATCCAAGAGGTCACAAAAGACCCCACAACAACGTCCAAGGAACTGCAGGCCTCACTTGCCTCAGTTAAGGTCAGCGTTCATGCCTCCACCATCAGGAAAAGACTGGGCAAAAATGGCCTGCATGGCAGAGTTCCAAGGAGAAAACCACTGCTGAGCAAAAAGAACATCAAAGCTCATCTCAATTTCTCCACAACACATCTTGATGATCCCCAAGACTTTTGGGACAACATTCTGTGGACCGATGAGACAAAAGTGGAACTCTTTGGAAGGTGTGTGTCCAAGTATATCTGGCGTAGAAGGAACACTGCATTTCATAAAAAGAACATTATACCAACAGTAAAATATGGTGGTGGTTTGCTGCTTCAGGACCTGGAAGACTTGCCGTGATAAAAGGAACTATGAATTCTGCTGTCTACCAAGAGATCCTGAAGGAGAATGTCCGACCATCTGTTCGTGTACTCAAGCTGAAACGAACTTGGGTTCTGCAGCAGGACAATGATCCTAAACACACCAGCAAGTCCACCACCGAATGGCTGAAGAAAAACAAAATGAAGACTTTGGAGTGGCCTAGCCAAAGTCCTGACCTGAATCCTATTGAGATGTTGTGGTATGACCTTAAAAAGGCCGTTCATGCTCGAAAACCCTCTAATGTAACTGAATTAGGACAATTCTGCAAAGATGAGTGGGCCAAAATTCCTCCAGGACGCTGTAAAAGCCTCATTGCACGTTATCGCAAACGCTTGGCTGCAGTTGTTGCTGCTAAGGGTGGCCCAACCAGTTATTAGGTTTAGGGGGCAATCACTTTTTCACACAGGGCCATGATGGTTTGGATTTTTTTTCACCTTTAATAATAAACACCTTCATTTACAAATTGCATTTTGTGTTTACTTGTGTTGTCCTTGACTATTGTTTAAATTGGTTTGATGTTCCGAAACACTTAAGTGTGACAAACATGCAAAGGAACAGGAAATGAGGAAGGGGGCAAACACTTTTTCACACCACTGTATCTCTTCTAATAGTATATACATTATATCTACTGTAATAGTATATATCTCCTCTAATAGTATATACAGTATATATCTCCTCTAATAGTATATACAGTATATCTCTCCTCTAATAGTATATACAGTATATCTCTTCTAATAGTATATACATTATATCTACTCTAATAGTATATATCTCCTCTAATAGTATATACAGTATATATCTCCTCTAATAGTATATACAGTATATCGCTCCTCTAATAGTATATACAGTATATCTACTCTAAGCCCCTGTACACACGGTCGGAGATTCTGCCAACCAAATCCGTCGTATTTTGTCCGTCAGATTTAGTCTGACTGACTGTGTCCGAAACTGTTGCATACACACGGTCGGACTAAGTTGTCGAAAAATACGATCATTCAGAACGTGATGACGTAATTTCGTTACAATGGGACTAGATTCAGGCTAGTAGCCAATAGCTTTGATGTAGGAATTTGATCTGAGCATGCGTGGCACTTGGTCCGATCAAAATTCTCTACACATGATCGGATTACGTCCGACCGGCCCAGTTGGTCGGGAAATATTTCCAACATGTTGGAAAATTGGGTCCGACGGAGATTCGGACGGAATCAGTCCGATGCATACCACACACAGTCGGATTATCCGACGACACGGTCCGATAAGACACATTCCGACGGATTCTCCGACCGTGTGTACGCGGCATAATAGTATATATCTCCTCTAATAGTATATACAGTATATCTACTCCAATAGTATATATCTCCTCTAATAATATATACAGTACATCTCCTCTAATAGTATATACAGTATATCTCTTCTGTCTGTTATTCTCAGACTGGATTAGAGATTTTGCTCCCTAACGATATAGTCGGCTATTGATATTTAAGAATAAATTGCCTTTTTTTTTAGTCCGGGTTCACACCAGTGCGGTGCGAATTCCAGCTACATTTTCTCTGTGAAGAGAAAAGGCAGCTGTTCAGCGGTGCCGCTCTGTTCTCTCTGCGCATCAGCTGAGAGGGGAGGGAGGGGAGAGGGGGGGGAGGTGTAGTGAGAAGAAAGAAAGAAAGATTTCTTCTTCAGAACGCAATGCATCTGCGAATCAGATGCGTTCCCATAGAGAATAATGCGCTTGTAATTCGCACCGCAATGCCCAGAAAACGCACACGTTTTTTGTGCAATGCGCAGTGCGAATGCAACGCACATATGTGAACAAGATACATTCATTTTAATGTATTTTAAAATGTCCTGCGAATTGGATGTGGTGTAAGGCGCATCTAATTCGCATAGGTGTGAACGGGGGCCTAAACTTTACATATTAAATAAATTATACACCAAACTTTTTTTTTTTTTTTTTAAGGTTATTAACCGATTAATCGAAACAATCGGACAACTAATCGATTATGAAAATCGTTAGTTGCAGCCCTATATAACACTGAAAATACCAACGGAAACTCCTACATACCATTCTACTATCTTACATACTGCTAGCAAACAAACCTAAAAAATATTCCCCTGGCTAGCACGACACCGATCCCGCACATGTGCACTCAGTGTTCTAGCCAGTTTGCATGGTCCTGTGCTATCAGAAAAGTGTAAACAATAGGATTCCCAGACTAGAACGCATGCGCAGTATTGGCAGCGTGTCATCAATGGGATGGGGGGGGGGGGGGCGCCTTAGAAAACAAGGAAGTGGCTGGATCACTAGAGGCCCTTAGTGTAGATGGCAGCTTGGGACAGAAGGGGTACCTGGAAAGTGGACCGGAATGCAAGGTAATGGTAGTGAATACAATTAAGTTAAAAAAAATTAAAATATGTTTAACAATTAAGGTAGGAAAAGAAAAAAAAAACTGCGCCCTGCTTAAATTTGTCAGGATCGGGGTGAGATTCCTCTTTAATACAACAATAAGATGTTACAGAACAAAGAAATGCAATGACTAGATGTTAGCATTAGAAGACCAGCACAGTCACATGATGAATTTGGATCGTTTTCTTTTGGTCATTGACTTTTCCTGCCCTATAATACACTCTGCAAGTCACGTCTTGCAATCACACAAATGTAAATCATAGAAGCTTTAATGTGTATCTAAAAACTTTATTTCTTTTTTTCTTTTGGATACGGATTGGAAGGGGTTCAAACCCCCGTCAAAGTTTCTATTTTTGTTGGGGAGATTTCCCTTCACTTCCTGGACTGGAGACACAACAGGAAATAATATCAGGGAAATTTCCCTCTTTGATAGTTGTTGCCGGAACTGGCGTCACCATTTGAAGAGTTCCCCTTACCTTTTGCTCTGGTAACAAGTGTAAAATGTTGTATCCCCCTCACTTTCTGCCTCATTGGCAATGGTGACCTGGACAATGAGAGGTGCCCCTCTCCTGGCAAAAGAAAACCTGACGGAGGGTCTAACGCAGGGGTCTCAAACTGGTGGTCCTCCAGCTGTTGCAGAACTACAAGTCCCATGAGGCATTGCAAGGCTGACAGTTACAAGCATGACTCCTATAGGCAGAGGGATGATGGGACTTTTAGTTCAGCAAAAGCTGGAGGGCCGCCAGTTTGAGACCCCCTGCTCTAACCCTTCCACACTGTATGCTTTGGTTTTTAGATCCATATTGAATAGTCTTCAATGGCCTGAAGAGTTCCTTCTCTAGCTGTGTGGAGACCCAGTTCTTACCTTTTCTGAGTATCACCGATGTCAGTAACGATGTCTACTACCTCATCCCGGTGGTCACTTAGCTGCTTGTTACAGGACATACTGTGAATGTTGATGATGTAAATCATGGAATCACTCGATCCGATCCACACATGAGTTGAGTCCACTCCCACCATACACCTCTGCAAGGAGACACAGTGTTACATGTCTGACATGAAATAAAAAAAAAAAAAAAAAAAAAAAATTATATATATATATATATATATATATATATATATATATATATATATATATATATATATATATATATATATATATATATATATATATATATATATATATGTAGCAAGGTCCCAGGCCTCCTTTAGTCTAATGAGAACCTCCAGGGCCAGGGATAGCTGACATCCTTCTGTATATGATGGGTTGCAAGGCATAGTGGGTGCAGTACGAGGTATATTGATTGGGCGCCAGACACTTATTAAATGCAAAAGAGATTTTTATTTCTCTCAACAGAACTTTGGGAGAGAGAATTAGGGCCAGGACACCCTTAGGAAATTGCAAGATTAATTGTCAGACTCTGGAGGACAGCCATGCAGGGAAAGGCACCCAGCAAGACGCCACATCTGCATGTGCAGGAATGCGGTCTCCTAGTACACACGGTCGGAGATTCCCCTCTGTAAGGCAGCACAGCCTAGTGCCACTTACCTCTCCAAAAATGCCACTTACCTCTCTGTGCCTCTGGTCAGCATAGGTAGAGATAAAAATCCGACCCTTCCCCATTCATATCATAAAATAACAAAATTCAGCTGGAGTTGACCTTTAGGTATGAAGGCCTCCAGCACACGATGCTTACCAGTGTAGCCTTCCCCACTTTCAGGCAATGTTGTTGGATGGACCAGGAGGAGGCGTTAAAGACAACCACCTTCCCCTCGCCCGTGGCGCACCACAGCTTAGGGGAGTCGTCCCGACCGGACTTGTCCAGCTGCCCTGCAGAGAGAGACCCGGGTCAGAGTGGCAGATGATTGGGGTGAAGGTGGTGACATTATACATGAGTGTGTTCCAGTTCTGCAGGTCATTTGCGATCAAACACTGAGCTGTGACATCAAACTGCAGCACAACAGAATTGTTAGTAATTATCACCACTTCACACTTTCAGAAAATGCTACAGATAGCTAAAAACACCCAAGGGGACAGCCTACTCTATAATATGGGTTTACTGCGCCTGTATGGGCCCCACAGTCTTTGCCCGCTGTCACTTAGAACAGGGATCTCCACTTTCTAAAGAGACTTTTTTTTGTCCTTCAGGCTATAGGCGGGCCAGCGGGAGTAGAAAAATCCTAGAGCTTGGAGATCAGTGAAAGTAAATAAATTGAGTGCCTGTGGTCAATACTAGGAAGAATAGTGCCCCATCAGTGGTATTGACATTGTGACATGGTGACATTGGTGTCAGTGTAAGGAATAATTCCCCATCATTGGTGTTAGTGGAAAGAATAGTACCCCATCATTGGTGTCAGTGGAAGCAATAGTGCCTCATCATTGGGGACAGCGAGAGGAATAGTGCCCAATCATTGGGGTCAGTGAAAGGAATAGTGCCTCATCATTGGTGTCAGTAGAAGAAATAGTGCCCCATCATTGGTGTCAGTAGAAGGAATAGTGCCCCATCATTGGGGTCAGTGAGAGGAATAGTGCCTCATCATTGGTGTCAGTAGAAGAAATAGTGCCCCATCATTGGTGTGAGTGGAAGGAATAGTGCCTCATCATTGGGGACAGTGAAATTAATAGTGCCTCATCATTGGTGTCAGTAGAAGAAATAGTGCCCCATCACTGGTGTCAGTTGAAGAAATAGTGCCCCATCATTGGTGTGAGTGGAAGGAATAGTGCCCCATCATTGGGGTCAGTGAGAGGAATAGTGCCTCATCATTGGGGACAGTGAAATTAATAGTGCCTCATCATTGGTGTCAGTAGAAGAAATAGTGCCCCATCACTGGTGTCAGTTGAAGGAATAGTGCCCCATCATTGGTGTGGTATTTTTCTTTATTTTAATTTTATATATATATATATATATATATATATATATATATATATATACACACACACACACACACACACACAGTCCATCTAGTTCAACCATTAAAAAAAATATATATATATCTATCTATATATATATATATATATATATATATATATATATATATATATATATATATATATATATATATATATATATATATATATATATATATCTATATCTATATATATCTATATTTAAAAAAAAAAGTAAAATAAATAAATATATATATATATTTTTTCTTATATTTTTCATATATATATATATATATACACATACACATATATATAAAACAAAAAAATGTATATATACATATGTCTGTGTGTGTATATATATATATATATATTTCATAATATATATATATATATATATATATATATATATATATATATATATATATATATATATATATATATTCTTTTTTTTTTTATGGTTGGACTAGATGGACTTGTGCCTTTTTAGCCCGACTAACTATGTAACTATGATATTTTCTGGTACCCTAAAATCTGGCAATACAGGGACTGGAAGAGTGAAGGTTATTCTTGCTCTGCGGGGGAGGGACTTCAGAACAAACATCCTATCTGAGAAGGGGAAAGGGGCAGGCACTGCCAGTGTTCCATCCATGGCCTTACCTGGGGTATAGAGCAACACGTCCACAGACTGAGTTGTGGTCTCCCCGGCTGAAGGGTTTATCCTGTGTTTCAGAGTCTCAGAGGTGGTCTTTGGAATCATCATAGGAACTACAAAATAAAAATAAAAAATAAAACAAAAAGAAAACTGAAAAATGGTATAGCTCCAGGCACACAGATACACTATATTGCATCCCAATATAGTCAAGACCACAAGAGCAGCCTAGAGTGACAACCATAGCATCCTCCATAGATAGTGAGTGAGTGATGTCCCCCTAGTGGACAAAATGTGTTACTTGCAGGATCGTCGGCTGAACACACAGTAAAAGGAAAAAAAAGCCAGAAAATTAAAAACGAATGCAGCCGTCACATCTAGGGATTGGTAAGCTGCAATATAATACATTATTTGTTTTTAGATTCCATTCAAGTTTTAAAATGGCCGGCCTACCATTATACACTTCCTTTGGAACAGTTGCCTGGCTGCTCTTAAGTTCATCCAACAGCTTTAATGCTTTCTGAGTTGTGAACACAGAACAAGTATGTGGCAAGTGAAGTCCGATGTTTATTCCCAGCCAGTGACTTCACACGTCACTTCTAGTGAAGTCAGATGCGTCCCTCCAATGCTAAAGGCCCAGGATAATAAAACTCACCTTCGTTCCTCATCCTGTCGAAGTGTGAGAGCTTGGACGCGGCATAAATAGATTTTGCAGTCTGGAGAGCGCCGACCACAGCGTTCATGAGCAGGACATTGGTGAGAGCCTCCTGTACATACTGAGGATCCTACAGGATGAAGAGGGAGTGTGAGAAACTACCACAATCATGACATAACTGTATGTATGACAATGTATTCTTCTACAGCAAGTATGAGAAAGAGACCCTACCTAAAACCCTAACACTAATCCTACCTAAAACCCTAACACTAACCCTTCCTGAAACCCTAACACTAATCCTACCTGAAACCCTAACACTAATCCTACCGAAAACCCTAACACTAATCCTACCGAAAACCCTAACACTAATTCTACCTGAAACCCAACACCAATCCTCTCCGTAAACCCAACACCAATCCTCTCCGTAAACCCAACACCAATCCTCTCCGTAAACCCAACACCAATCCTCTCCGTAAACCCAACACCAATCCTCCATGTAACCCCAACACCAGTTCTCTCTGTAACCCCAACACCAATCCTCTCTGTAACCCTAACACTAATCCTACCTGTAACCCCAACACCAATTCTCTCTGTAACCCCAACACCAATCCTCCCTGTAACCCCAACACAAATCCTACCTGTAGCCCCAACACAAATCCTCCCTGTAACCCCAACACAAATCCTCCCTGTAACCCCAACACCAATCCTCCCTGTAACCCCCAACACCAATTCTCTCTCTAACCCTAACATTAACCCTCCCTGTAACACTAAAACACTAACCCTCCCTGTAACCCTAACACCAATCAACCCCAACACTAATCCTCTCTGCAACCCCAACACTAATCCTCTCTGCAACCCCCACACCAATTCTCCCTGTGACCCCAACATTAACCCTCCCTGTAACCCTAACACCAATCCTCTCTGTAACCCTAACACTAATCCTCTATGTAACCCTTACACCAATTCTCCATGTAACCCTAACACTAACCCTCCCTGTAACCCCAACACTAACCCTCCCTGTAACCCCAACACTAACCCTCCCTGTAACCCCAACACTAACCCTCCCTGTAACCCCAACACTAAGCCTCCCTGTAACTCCAACACTAAGCCTCCCTGTAACCCCAACACTAACCCTCCCTGTAACCCCAACACTAACCCTCCCTGTAACCCCAACACTAACCCTCCCTGTAACCCCAACACTAACCCTCCCTGTAACCCCAACACTAAGCCTCCCTGTAACCCCAACACTAAGCCTCCCTGTAACCCCAACACTAAGCCTCCCTGTAACCCCAACACTAAGCCTCCCTGTAACTCCAACACTAAGCCTCCCTGTAACTCCAACACTAAGCCTCCCTGTAACTCCAACACTAAGCCTCCCTGTAACTCCAACACTAACCCTCTCTGCAACCCCAACACTAATCCTCTCTGCAACCCCAACACTAATCCTCTCTGCAACCCCAACACTAATCCTCTCTGCAACCCCAACACTAATCCTCTCTGCAACCCCAACACCAATTCTCCATGTAACCCTAACACTAACCCTCCCTGTAACCCCAACACTAAGCCTCCCTGTAACTCCAACACTAAGCCTCCCTGTAACTCCAACACTAAGCCTCCCTGTAACTCCAACACTAACCCTCCCTGTAACTCCAACACTAACCCTCTCTGCAACCCCAACACTAATCCTCTCTGCAACCCCAACACTAATCCTCTCTGCAACCCCAACACTAATCCTCTCTGCAACCCCAACACTAATCCTCTCTGCAACCCCAACACCAATTCTCCATGTAACCCTAACACTAACCCTCCCTGTAACCCCAACACTAACCCTCCCTGTAACCCCAACACTAACCCCTCCTGTAACCCCAACACTAACCCCTCCTGTAACCCCAACACTAACCCCTCCTGTAACCCCAACACTAACCCCTCCTGTAACCCCAACACTAACCCTCCCTGTAACTCCAACACTAACCCTCCCTGTAACTCCAACACTAACCCTCCCTGTAACTCCAACACTAACCCTCCACTAACCCTCCCTGTAACCCCAACACTAACCCTCCCTGTAACCCTAACACCATTTCTCCCTGTAACCCTAACACTAACCCTCCCTGTAGCCCCAACACTAACCCTCCCTGTAGCCCCAACACTAACCCTCCCTGTAGCCCCAACACTAACCCTCCCTGTAGCCCCAACACTAACCCTCCCTGTAACCCCAACACTAACCCTCCCTGTAACCACTACACTATCCCTCCCTGTAACTCTCACACCAACCCTCAGTGTAATCCTAATGCTAAATCTCTTTGTAACCGTAAAGTAGTAGTCCGGTCAAAGTCTAAGCTTTTAACCTACTCCCATCCCCATTCTAAGCCCTATACCAACGACCCTGTAAAGCAGGGGTGCTCAAAACCGGGGGCCCTCCAGCTGTTGCAAAACTACAAGTCCCATCATGCCTCTGCCTGTGGGAGTCATGCTTGTAACTATCAGCCTTGCAATGTCACATGGGACTTGTAGATTCACAACAGCTTTATGGCCGCCAGTTTGACCCTGCTATAAAGCATGAGTGCTCAACATGTTGCCCTCCAGCTGTTGCAGAACTACATGTCCCATGAGGCATTGCAAGCTGCTGACATTTGCAAGCATGTCTCCCAAGGTCAGAGGCATGATGGGACTTGTAGTTCCACAACAGTTGGAGTGCCACAGGTTGGACTACCATGCTGTAAAGGAAAGATGCTTATACCTACCTATTCTGAAGCCGCTCTGGTCCGGTCACATGATCAGCTCCCAGCACCCGCTTCAGTGTGGAGGACAGACCACAGACAACTGATGCCCTATAGTAAGTCAGTGGGTGACGTCACCACCCAGGCTCTGCAGTCGTTGCCAGTGTGCCAGTGATCTCTCATCTCCTGAAGCTGGCCGCTGGGGAGACCACATGACCGGACTGGAGCCCCAAAACTAACCCTCCCTGTAACCCTTAAACACTTAAAGTGGTTGGTAAACCCTTACATATACCCAGTGAAGTGATTGGCCTCGGGTAATACACAGAGATGAAAGAAATCCTCCTACACAAGTTGTACCTGTTTATTTGTAGTCTTCTCTACATAGGTTTAAAGTCCAAAATTTATAAAGCTTGTCTAAGCTGTCAGGTTACACTCTGCAGAGCTCAGAGAGGAGAGCTCTGAGTGCTGATTGGAGGGAAGGGACACACCCCCCTTCACACAGCTCACAGGAACAGAGGCTGTCAATCACAGGCTGTGTGCTGTCACCTTATTTCTCTTGGTGTGAGGGAAACTTGTCAGAAGTGACTCATGATGCTATCAGAGGAACGAAGCAGCAGCCAGAAATTACACTTTGTGGTCTTGAGACAAGTACATACTATAGAGGGACATGCTTTGTTCATATTTCATGTCTGAGGTTTACAACCCTTTAATCCTAACACTAACCTTCTCTGTAACCCTAAAACCTACTGACCGTCCAGCACAGTGGATCTCTGCCTTCGCCTTGGTCAACATCACAGAAATTATCTCCTGCGATCCTGTTCAAGACTTGCTTTGCTGACATCCCTTCTGGCTCCAGATCCTGCTTGCTGTTCCACTACGTTGATCCCTGACTTCTGGCTTGGCTGACTATCCGTTCCAGTTACTGAACTTTGGCTATGTTTTGACTAAGTTTGTTATTTTTACTTTTATTATTAAACAAGTGTTATTTACCTGTACTTCTGTCTCGGCCTGATTTCATGGTTTCTGACATGCCCTAACTCTTCCTGTAACTCACACACACACACACCAATTCTCCCTGTAATCCTAACACTACCCTATACTGTAACCCTAACACTACTCCTCCCTGTAATCCTAACACTACCCTATACTGTAACCCTAACACTACTCCTCCCTGTAATACTAACACTACCCTATATTGTAACCCTAACACTACCCTATACTGTAACCCTAACACTACCCTATACTGTAACCCTAACACTACCCTATACTGTAACCCTAACACTACCCTATACTGTAACCCTAACACTACTGCTCCCTGTAATACTAACACTACCCTATACTGTAATCCTAACACTAGCCTATACTGTAAACCTAACACTAATTCGCCCTGTAATCCTAACGCTAACCTATACTGTAACCCTAACACTAATCCTTCCTGTAATCCTAACACTACCCTATACTGTAACCCTAACACTACCCTATACTGTAACCCTAACACTACCCTATACTGTAACCCAGTGATATGCAATTAGCAGACCTCCAGCTGTTGCAGAACTACAAGTCCCATGAGGCATAGCAAGACTGACAGCCACAAGCATGACACCCAGAGGCAGAGGCATGATGGGACTTGTAGTTTTGTAACAGCTGGAGGTCCACTAATTGCATATCACTGCTGTAACCTAACAATACCCTATACTGTAACTGTCACACTAATCCCCCTGTATCCTAACACTACCCTATACTGTAACCCTAACACTAATCCTCCCGGTTATCCTAACACTACCCTATACTGTAAGCTTAACACTAATCCTCCCTGTAATCCTAACACTACCCTATACTGTAAGCTTAACACTAATCCTCCCTGTAATCCTAACATTACCCTATACTGTTACCCTCCCTGCAACCCTCACATTAACTCTCCCAGTAACCCTAACTCTTCTTGTAACCCTCACACTGATACTCCCTGTAATCCTAACACTACCCTCTCATGTAACCCTCACACTAAGCCTCTCAATAACCCTCACATAACCCCCCTCATAACCCTAACACTAAACCTCTCTGTAACACTCACATAACCCCCCATAGCCCTCCTCAAACTGGCCCCTCTGTAACCCAGTGGCGGCTGGCCCATTGAGGGCGCACGGGTGCCACGACTCCTATGCATGCGTCAAGCCCCCTGATCTACAAACAGGGAACCCCAAATTATCGAGCACCAGCCGCCACTGCTGTAACCCTAACACTAAACACTCTGACACTAAAGGTCCCAGTACCAGACACAGGGAAAGTCCCAGCGAGTTCTGCCACCCTACACTAGAATAAATGGCTGAACAAGCCTACAATTATGATTGCAGTGGAAAAATTTGAGGAAATCAAATGTCTCTCGAAGCATGGCAGCCAGGACTTCCACTGAATATCCATCAACCTACCTTGTGGTTGTCGGCCATCTTCCTCCCCGCCCACATCTCTTTGATCATCAGATTCCACAGCTCACATTCACCCTTCAGATTGGCCTCAAACGTCTCTTTCCTGGTGGAGGCCTTAATCCTGAGTGTTGGGATTCGTAACAGCAGGAAGGCCGACATGGAGACTTTTACATCCTGGAGAACATGAGAGAGACTTGGAGTTTGGAACGTGAACTTAACAGCAACATACACACTCAAAATCCATCTACACAGATTTACTGACATATTATATTCTGTCCGGCCACTTCTCTAACATTTCTAATCATATGAAGTTAATAACAAGAGCCCCCCTTTACATCAGAGTCCACAGAGTTCCCCCTTTACATCAGAGTCCGCAGAGTTCCCCTTTTACATCTGAACTCGCAGAGTTCCCTTACACTGTAAGGGGGGACTCTGCAGACTCTGATGTAAGGGAGAACTCTGGGGCCTTTAACATAAGGGAAAACCCTGATTTAAGGGTGAACACTGAGAACTCTGATGTACGAAAAAGACTCTGATGTAAGGGGGGACACTGTGGCCTCTGGTGTAAAGGGGAATTCTGATTTAAGGGGTGCTCTGAGAACCCTGATTTACCTTAGTGTACTCCCTCAGAGGCAGGAGAGAAAGGGGTTGACTTCAGTCACAGGCAGGGATGGATGGCGAGCTCACTCACCTTTCGGCAGTCAGCAGCTCTCATCCAGATGTATCTGAGGCTGCTGAACTTCAAATTTCCGACCCCAACTTTCCTTTTCTCAGGCACAGCGCCGGGGATTGGGGTGTGGGCAGACACAGAGGGGGTAGAGGTGGGGGGAAGAGGAGCAGATGGAGCCCTCTCTCCTCTCCCCTCTGTGTGTTTTTTTGGGGGGGGTTGTTGGTGGGATTGTTGGTGCTGGCTTTGGGCAGTGTGAAAGAGTTTGACAGTCTCAGCTGAGACAACTGCAGCCAGCAACCCTGCTGTGAAGCCATAGTTCCAGTCTAAATAATGGATCGGAGTCTGAAACCCGGACGCATGATTCCAAACCCGAACTGTCCGGGTGAATCCTGGACAGGTGGCAACCCTAGTCCCACTGCATAGCATTTCTTGTTACTACTTCCTGGTTACCATTCTGTTTTTTTGTACTATGAAATTACATCACCGTACTGCAGAGGTCTTCCCTGTGTTCTCCTCCACCTAGAAATTGCCTAAACTCCCCCTTCCAGCCCCCAGCACCTGAAAACATGCTAATTTAGCAGCCCTCTGCACACTGCCTAGCTCAAAACACAATGTCCTGCCCAATGAAAAGTTAGTAAGAACTTGGCACTTGGATAAAAGAATGTACCAGCTTACACCCTGTTTAGAGAGACATTGGCACAATTTTTACTTATAACAGTTGCCTTTCCCTTAAAGTGGTTGTAAACCCTTACAAACCACTTTGACCTACAGGTAAGCCTAGATTAAGGCTTACCTGTAGGTCCAAGCAATATCTCCTAAAGCTATACGGTTTAGGAGATATTTGCCGAAAGACAGGCACCGCTGTCTACGGCGCATGTGCAGCAGACGTACTGAGCGCGCCGCTGTCAACGGCGATATGCCGCGAGTGGCGGCTCCCGTGCGCATGTGCGGGAGTGACGTCATTGCGGCTTTGTCAAATGACAGCGGCGGAGCAGCGAGACCCACCGAGAAGATGGATGCTCCAGACTACAGGGGACAGCGGTGACTTCGCTGGCTCCTGTGTCAGGTAAGTGACACATAATGCATAGTAGTCCATTATGCTTTACCTTTGCAGGGTTTACTTCCTCTTTAAGACCTACCAGAAGTTTGATGCCCCCAGACTTAAGGCATGGTGCAGAACCTAAATGCTCCCCCTATAGAGAGAGAGATAATTTACTGTATCAGATGGCTTCAGGGTGCAGAGGAATCAAAGGAAGGCTTAGTATGCAGGAGCAACCAGAACTATTGACTGGTTAGACACCAAGCTTGCAGGGGTTGAGGCAGGCAGTAAGCAATGACAGCTTCCATTATCCAGGGAAAGGGTCAGGACAGGTGGCGATCAGTAGTGTAATCTTAATCCAGACAAAGGGTCAGGACAGGTGGCCAGTCCATTAGGGGTGCACGGGCACCACCCCCCACCCATGCACCCAGCCCCCTGATCTACATACATTGCACTGGACTAGTGATTGCTTTTTTGAAGCACGTGATTAGAGCCAGAGGCTCTTATAGGCTTCAAAAGAGGGTTATCCCACCCAGTTGTGACTAAAGCCGCTGGGGGGTGGGTGGTTAGGGGGGGCGGTTGTTTGCCTCCCCCCCCCCAAAAAAAACACCAGTCGCCATTGCAGGTGGCGATCACAAGCCTAGAGCCCTGTGGCAGTAGGAGGGGGGTGCCCCTCTCCCGCCACCGATAAAAGTGATCTTGCAGCGATTCTCCTGCAGAGACCACTATTATTGGAATTCGCACTGCCGACCAAACGATAGGATACGGGGGGTTATGGCAGCTAGCTGCTGCGATGACAGCGATATTCCCCTTCAAAATTAGGACTTATATCGGCGTGCGGCGGTCCGGAAGTGGTTAAGCAAATAAGAGAGGATCATGTGAGGAAAGTAAAGGTGATTATATGCAGCTGGGGAGGCGAGGGCTTTACAGCAAACCTGTTGCGGTGGCTGCCAAACCGCCCCCCCCCCCCCTCATCAGCCTTATAAACAGGTACAAAGGTGCTCTACATTGCACAATAACTTTACCACCCCATCAACGGGCTCTCACCTCTATATTCCTAAATATGGCGATTTCCTCGTAGCTCTGCCTGCCCTCAATCAGAAGGAAGAGTCTTTTCTGAGTCATGGCGATCTTCCCCACCCCAAGGTTGGTTTTCACCGAATTGGACAACTTGTACACAAATTCATTCTGGTCCAGCCTCTCGGCGACTATGGATGGCAAGTCAACCTCCTCCGCTTCTGCCTCTGTCTCCTTCCAGCAGTTGTAGAAATCTCTGAAGATATCCGGGTCTATCTGCTTCTGGTGACCTTCAGGGGAAAAAAAGGCAGATTGAAAATGGTTAGTCATTCTGAAAAAAGGTTTTGGACTCAGTAAGATAGGGCAAGAACCCCCATTCACTTTGTGTGCCATCTTTATCGGGCTGGGAAAATTTACCTTCACTTCCTGTCCTGGAGACACAGCAGGAAGTTAGAGGAAATCTCTCCAAAGTGACCGTTTTCAACAGAACGTGTGTCCTGTTTGGAAGATTTCCCCCCTGTTCCTGTTTTGTTGGCATCTCAAAATTCAGGACGAATGAGGATGAACCTCTTCAGAAGGGACAATATAGCAATAAAAACTTGGGGTTTGGGTTTACATCGGCCTTTCCCAACCTTTTCAGCACAGAGGAACCCTTGAAAGAACTTTCTGGTCTTAGGGATCCCCTGCTAAATGTTTCTAGATCTACAACTCATGATACACTAGTGTGATGCTCAGGGTGATGAATGCTCCTTACACTTGTGGTCATTGGTAAGATTTCCCCCCTTACAGATATCTAAAGAGATCAATGGTGTCAGTGGGAACTTATCTGAGATGCAGAAATTGCTCAAGGAACCCCTAGAAACCTCTGGATGAACCCTAGGATTCCATGGAACCCTGGTTGAGAAACCCCGGTTTACATAGGCTTTAGCCCTTGTACACGCGGTCGGACATTCCGACAACAAAATCCGACAGATTTTGTCCGACGGATTTTGTCCGAAGTTGGTGTGGCATACATACGGTCGGACAAAGTTGTTGGAAAATCTGATCGTTCGTAACGTGATGACGTTATTTCGTTATGACGGGTCTACGTTCAGGCTAGTAGCCAATAGCCTTGGTTTCGTAATTTGATCTGAGCATGCGTGGCACTTTGTCCGATCAGAATTCTCAACAAACGATCGGACAAAGTCTGATCAGATCATAGCCCAGCTCTAAGCCCTTGTACACACGATCAGACATTCCGACGGAAAATGTCCGATTGGACCACGTTGTCGGATAATGTGTGGGCTCCATCGGACTGTTTCCGTCGGAATGTCTGATCGTGTGTACAAGGGCTTAGAGCTGGGCTATGATCTGATCAGACTTTGTCCGATCGTTTGTAGAGAATTCTGATCGGACAAAGTGCCATGCTCAGATCAAATTACAAAACCTATTGGCTACTAGCCTGAACGTAGTCCCGTCATAACGAAATAACGTCATCGTGTCACGAACGATCAGATTTTCCGACAAAATCCGACTGATTTTGTTGTCGGAATGTCCGACCGTGTGTGCAAGGGCTAAAACTTTGTCGGTCAGATATTCAGGTGGAAACAGTCCGATGGAGCCCACACACGGTCGGATTATCTGACAACGCGGTCCAATTGGACATTTTCCGTCGGAATGTCCGACCGTGTGTACAAGGGCATAGAGATGACCTCTGGCCTTACCCTCAGTCTTGCACAGTTGTATATCACTCCACCCAGGAGACAGCCCACTGCTTGCATCAAGACTGAGATGTCTTCCCGGTTGGCCCCTCACACCAGCCATGATTTATCTGCATACCATAGAGGAGCACTGAGGCCCAGTGAAGACCTCATTGGATCAAAAAGAATGCAATAAAAATTGAAAGGTTTATTAAAAATTTAATTAATATGTCATTGAGGGAGGAACCAAGGAATGAAAAAAATGTAAGCAGAATAAATTCCAGCTTTGGGAATGCTGGGAAGACTGCTGCTCTGCCCCTTACCGACAGTTAAAGCGTCAAACAAACGGTGTATGGTGTCAATGTCTTTCACAATCCCGGACTCTTGGATGCGGCGTACGAAGTCCTCCAGATGCAGGTGGGTCCTGGGAAGCTCAAACTTCTTGACGTGGTCGTCGGCCCTGGGGACATCTCTCTCCTTGTCCAGCACCTGGCTGATCAGCCTCTTCAGCTCTTGCCGGTTCTCGGCTTGTTGGCGCTCGGACGGCGGCAGTGACAGGATGACTTTTCTCACCAGTTCGGTGGGGAAGATCCGCAGGTCGGTCTTGTACAAGTTCTGGAAGTCGGACAGAGCGCTGAGGAGTTTTCCCTGCATGAGGAAGACCAGACCCCGGAGGTAGAAGTATCGGGCTAGGAGAGCAGAGTTCTCTGGAGGAAGACAAGTGATCTCCTTACTGAGGAAGTTGTTCAGGTCCGTATAATACGTTTGGACGCATTGTCGCATCAGAGGGTAATGGACCAGAGGCAGCTTGAAGGTGTAGAAGGGTTTTCCGGTCGGCCTGAACCCTGTACAAGAAGGGGAAATTCTTAGTGCAATGTACAGTAACCTTCATAGAGCAACACACTTCTCTACTAATAAATTACAAGATAACATATAGGTACAATGAGATGTTAAAGGGATACTAAAAGAATTATTATTTTTTTGTGTAATAATAAACATGTTATACTTACCTGCTCTGTGTAAGGGTTTGCACAGATCAGTCCCAATCCTCCTCTTCTCGGGTCCCCTGCTAGAGCTTTGGGCTTCTCCCCCCTGCTGAGTGCCCCCATAGCAACCCACTTGCTATGGGGGCATTCATGTGTGTTCGCACCCGAATTCCGCTCTGTTGTGTAAATTGACACGCTCCCGCGCCCCGCACTATGTGTCTACTGACACGCTCCCGCGCCCCGCACTATGTGTCCACTGACACGCTCTCCTGCGCCCCGCACTATGTGTCCACTGACACGCTCTCCCGCGCCCCGCTGTGTGTCCACTGACACGCTCTCCTGCGCCCCGCTCTGCGTGTCCACTGACACGCTCTCCCGCACCCCGCTCTGTGTGTCCACTGACACGCTCTCCCGCGCCCCACTCTGTGTGTCCACTGACACGCTCTCCCGCGCCCCACTCTGTGTGTCCACTGACACGCTCTCCCGCGCCCCACTCTGTGTGTCCACTGACACGCTCCCGCTCTGTCCACTGACACGCTCCCGCGCCCCACTGTGTGTGTCCACTGACACGATCCTGCGCCCCACTCTGTGTGTCCACCGACACGATCCTGCGCCCCACTCTGTGTGTCTACTCACATGCTCCCGCACCCCACTTTGTGTGTCCACTGACACGCTCTCCTGCGCCCCGCACTATGTGTCCACTGACACGCTCTCCCGCGCCCCGCTCTGTGTGTCCACTGACACGCTCTCCTGCGCCCCGCTCTGCGTGTCCACTGACACGCTCTCCCGCGCCCCGCTCTGTGTGTCCACTGACACGCTCTCCCGCGCCCCACTCTGTGTGTCCACTGACACGCTCTCCCGCGCCCCACTCTGTGTGTCCACTGACACGCTCTCCCGCGCCCCACTCTGTGTGTCCACTGACACGCTCCCGCTCTGTGTGTCCACTGACACGCTCCCGCGCCCCACTGTGTGTGTCCACTGACACGATCCTGCGCCCCGCTCTGTGTGTCTACTCACATGCTCCCGCACCCCACTTTGTGTGTCCACTGACACGCTCCCGCATCCCGCTCTGTGTGTCTACTGACACACTCCCACACCCTGCTCTGTGTGTCTGACATGCTCCCCGCTCTGTGTGTCTACATACACGCTCCCGTACCCTGATCTGTGTGTCTACTCATATGTTCCCGTGCCTCGTTCTGTGTGTCTGACACGCTCTACCGCGCCCCGCTCTGTGTGTCCACTGACGCGCTCCCGCACCCCGCTCTGTGTGTTTACTCACACGTTCCCATGCCCCGTTCTGTGTGTCTACTCACATGCTCCCACGCCCCGCTCTGTGTGTCTACATACACGCTCCCATACCCCGCTCTGTGTGTCTACTCACACGCTCCTGCGCCGCGCTCTGTGCGTCTACTGAAAGGCTCCTGCGCACCGCTCTTTGTGTCTACTCGCACGCTCCCGCGCCCTGCTCTGTGTCTACTCACATGCTCTTGCGCCCCACTTTGTGTGTCTACTGGCACGCTCCCGCGCCCCGCTCTGTGTGCCTACTGGCACGCTCCCGCGCCCCGCTGTGTGTCTACTCACACTCTCCCACGCCCCGCTCTGTGTCTACTCACACTCTCCCGCGCCCCGCTCTGTGTCTACTCACACTCTCCCGCGCCCCGCTCTGTGTCTACTCACACTCTCCCGCGCCCCGCTCTGTGTCTACTCACACTCTCCCGCGCCCCGCTCTGTGTCTACTCACACTCTCCTGCGCCCAGCTCTGTGTGTCTACTCACATGCTCCCGTGCCCCGCTTTGGACAGAGCTTTCTTTTGGTGGTATTTAATAGCCACTGTTTTTTTTTTTTTTGTTATCCTTACTTTCCGTTATAAAACATATAGAATAAAAATGCCAGGAGAGTACAAACCCCCCCCCCCCCGATTCCATTCTGGAAAAAAGGACACCCCATGGTGATCTAATTTTTTGCCACAATATTTTGTGAAATGAATAAACTTACTGTTATTGAGGGGACATGGAACTTGGTAATGGTGCACCAGATACAGCGCACGGTACGCAGGATATAGGGGTGAATAATGTGCAGAATAAGGGAGATGAAGGAGTTATTATACCGGTACAAAGCAGTAATTACATTTGTGACTGCTGTGATTGGCTATGGCAGCAATCACATGGCACAGAGACACTCTGATTGGTCTGTGCATTTTTCTTGTGATCTGCAGTGACTAATGGCAGCACATTCACAGGTGTTGTTCATTTTTTTCTTAGAGCGGAGTTCCACCCAAAACGTGGAACTTCCACTTTAAGCACTCCTCGTCCCCTTACATGCCACATTTGGCATGTACATTTTTTTTTGGGGGGGGGGGAGCGGGTACCTTCTTTTTATTAGGACTTCCTGTCCCACTTCCTCATTCCTCTTCTCGGCCGCCTTAACGACTCCTCCTCTCGCCCTAAGCGTCCCCTCCCTGCCAATAATCTTCTGGGACGCGTCGCAGGTCCCAGAAGATTGCCTGGCCAATAGCAGAGCGCAGTGCGACTCGCGCATGCGCAATACGCGCCCAGCCGTAAACTGTCATGACCGGGTGCCCACAGTTGCTATGACGGCGCCATGGAGAGGAGGGGGAGAGGAGTGAGGCTTCGGCGCCCGCATCACTGAACTGTAGAACAGGTGAGTGTTGGTTTATTAAAAGTCAGCAACTACACTTTTTGTAGCTGCTGACTTAATAAACTAAAAAAAAAAAAAAAAAGTGGTCCGTTTTCTCAGTTTAAACCTTTGATATGTTTTCTATTTTCTATCGTGAATAAAATATGGGTTTATGAGATTTGCAAATCATTGCATTCTGTATGTAGATATTACACAGAGTCCAACGTTTTTTTTTGGAACTGAGGTTGAACAACGCCTAATGCTGCCCGTCACCCAGAAGAATCCCTTGTTTAGGTGTTTTTACCCGATTACCTGTTTACAATCACCCTCTATCCTTACCATTCTGCGGCTGCGGTCTCCTCAGAGATTGCGGTCTCTGTGGAAGTTCGGCCACGCTGACATCCTGCAGGTTTGGCATACTGATGACCAGCTTCTTGCTGAACATGTGCTCAGGGCGAAAGCGTTGTAACTTCTCGGTGGCTCTCCGTCGCTGGCTTTCAAGTATACTGGACCTTCTGCAAAACACAAGAGGTGCGTTACAAGCGTCTCCCCACAAGGGGGCACTACGATCACGTATTCTAGTCTAGCAGATGCAGTCAAACTGTCCCTATTGTTGGTGGGATGACCTATTAACCTCACAAGTCTCCTAAGCCTTCAGCTTTTTTTTTTCGGGCATGCATGGACTTGGTCCTGAAAAGCTGGAGGGTTACATCTTACGATCAAATCATCTACTCCACTGCATCACTAAGGGGGGCAGAACGCTGGGGCTTTTAGTCTTTCCACAGGTGCAGGCCCACAGCATTTATATTAACGTTTTTTTTTTTTCATGCAGACAATCTGAAAACTGAGGGTTCCATGTTTGTTAGGTAGGTTCGCACAAACAGATCCCCCCATCCACCTTTACCTTGTTTAAAAAAAAAATAGTAAATAAGGCAACACTGATCTTACGATCGATGTGCATTTACTACTTTTTTTTTTTTTTGCCCTGAAGCCTGCAGAGCATTGCGCCTTCAATCAGTGCACCTTGGCTCTTGCAGCGTTTACCTCCATCCCCGGGTCTGTAAGGAGAATGGACCTTATGTTATGGGGCTGAAGGAAGTGCAGCTGGCACTACAATTGCAGTGATGCCACCACCCTGCTGCCGAGTCCTAGGCGTTACAAGGAATTGTAGTAAATTTATTTAATTCCTTCCAGACTTTAATGCTGGCGCTGTGCAGGCCAAGCCATGCACATTTACCCAAAATTAAGAAAACAACAGGATTTCAAAGGAAGATGCACCCCTGTGAAAATCATTGTTTCCCTATGGGAACCGTCTTAACTGGTGAGACTTAGAAAATGCTCCCTGTACTACTTTGGTCCGACTTTGATCCTACTTGAGCACATTTGACTATTATTGAATTTGGATCAAAGTCGGATCGCCGTCTTGCATGATCAGACTTTGGCATGCGACTTGTACTCTGATGATCTTGAGGGCGAACTCCATGGCAAATAAAAAAAAAAATGGCCTAGTTTCCCCCTCCAGGAGCATATCAGGCCCTTGGGTCTGGTATGGATTTTAAGGGGAACCCCCTACGCCGAAAGAAACGGCGTGGAGGTCCCCCCAAAATCCATACCAGACCCTTATCCGAGCACGCAGCCCCGCCAGTCAGGAAAAGGGGTGGGGAGGAGCAAGCACCCCCCCCCCGAACCGTACCAAGCCGCATTCCCTCAACATGGGGCCCCCACCCCAAAACACCCTGTCCCCATGTTGATGAGGACAAGGGTCCCTTCCCAACAACCCTGGCTGTTGGTTGTCGGGGTCTCCGGGCAGGGGGGCTTATCAGCATCTGGGAGCCCCCTTTAATAAGGGGGCCCCCAGATCCCGGCATTACAGCGGGAGAGAGCATCGTGTCAACATCGGAAGAAGAGAAGAGGGAAGAAGATGACGGAGAAGACCGGGCCACCGCTAGCAAAAGATCAGTTAAAAGAGAAGAAGATAGCGGAGGAGCCCAGCAGAAGATACCGGAGAGCAGGAGAAGAGACTGGAGAGAACGGAGAAGTTGGAAGAGACCCCTGGAGCTTCCTAATAAATTACTTTGAAAACCGATCTAGTGTGTTTTTTTATTGACACTTTTTATTCCAGGTGAATGCGTAGGGGTATGATGTACCCCATACTCAGTCACATAGGGTGGGGGCCCCCTTATTAAAGGGGGCTCCCGGATTCCAATAAGCCTCCCACCCGCAGACCCCGACAACCAATGGCCAGGGTTGTCAGGAAGAGGCCCTTGTCCTGATCAACATGGGGACAAGGTGCTTTGGGGTGGGGGGCCACGCTCGCTCGTCCCCACCCCTTTTCCTGACCAGCTGGGCTGCGTGCTCAGATAAGAGTCTGGTATGGTTTTTGGGGGGACCCCCACGCCGTTTTTTTTTCGGCGTAGGGGGTTCCCCTTAAAATCCATACCAGACCCAATGGCCTGGTATGCTCCTGGAGGGGGAACCCATGCAGTTTTTTTTCCTTAAAATTTGGAGTGGAGTTCCTCCTCAAGATTCATACCAAACACAGTGCCTGGTATTGGCGTGGATCCCCCGTTCATTGAAAGTTGGCCGTATGTTAGCTTCAAGTCACAGGGCAAAGTCGAATCCAAAGTAGGAAAAGTGTTGTGTCGCACCAGTGTGAACACGGCCTAAAACCTGGAAGCTGATTGGTTTCTGTGCACAGCTGCGCCAGATTTTGGACTCTCCGATTTTAGTAAAATAACCCCTGTGTGCATATGTGTGCGCACCCCTATGCTCTCACACACACACACACATATATATTATATATTTATATTAGGGTTGCACCGATACTAGTATCGGTATCAGTGCCGATACCGAGTATTTGCACAAGTATCGGTACTCGTGCAAATGCTCCAATACCTGAATCTGTTACTTTCAGGCTGGGCTCTTTGAGCTGTCGGTGGGTCTCTCCTCTTGACAGCTGAAGGGTTAAAGAAATACAATAATTGGAGCTCTCAAAAAAAAGCAGCTGGCATTGTTTCTTTTTGAATCTGTTTCTTCATCTGCAGATCAAAGGGATGAACACATGTTCCTTTGTTTAACCCCTTATAAACCCTTAATTTACGCTAATCAGCCTTAATTAACTCCCTGTTCTCCTCCATTTAATTATTTTCATGCTATTTTTGTTCACGTCTATTTTATAAACGATAAACAATGAAAACTTTTTTTTGTTTGCTTTGTTAGTGAATATTTTTAAACATATATTTGCACATTTTACATTGCAAAAGCGCAAAAAAAAAAATCAATCTATTTAATTCATTTTTTGATAACTTTTCAATGCTTTGTACCATTGCTGACAGCTGAAGTGAAAACAAAACAGTTGCGGTAAGTATCTGTAATTGTTATCGGCGAGTACTAAAAAAATAAGTATCGGTACTCGTAAAATAAAAAAATAAAAAATGGTATTGATGCATATATATGTACATACACACACACACACACACACACACACACACACACACACACACACACACACACACACACACACACACACACACAATCATCAATAAATATAAACAAACATTTTAAAATGTAATAAAACATGGACGGTGTCAGCAGAGCAGAGGACGGTGTCGGCAGGGCAGAGGACGGTGTCGGCAGGGCAGAGGACGGTGTCGGCAGGGCAGAGGACGGTGTCGGCAGGGCAGAGGACGGTGTCGGCAGGGCAGAGGACGGTGTCGGCAGGGCAGAGGACGGTGTCGGCAGGGCAGAGGACGGTGTCGGCAGGGCAGTGGACGGGGTCGGCAGGGCAGTGGACGGGGTCGGCAGGGCAGTGGACGGGGTCGGCAGGGCAGTGGACGGGGTCGGCAGGGCAGTGGACGGTGTCGGCAGGGCAGTGGACGGTGTCGGCAGGGCAGTGGACGGTGTCGACAGGGCAGTGGACGGTGTCGGTAGAACAGTGGACAGTGCCAGTAGAACAGTGGACAGTGCCAGTAGAACAGTGGACAGTGCCAGTAGAACAGTGGACGGTGCCAGTAGAGCAGTGGACGGTGCCAGTAGAGCAGTGGACGGTGCCAGTAGAGCAGTGGACGGTGCCAGTAGAGCAGTGGACGGTGCCAGTAGAGCAGTGGATGGTGTCAGTAGGGCCGTAGACGGTGTCAGTAGAGCCGTAGACGGTGTCAGTAGGGCCGTAGACGGTGTCAGTAGGGCCGTAGACGGTGTCAGTAGGACAGTAGATGGTGCCCATAGAGCAGAGGACGGTGTCAGTAGAGCAGTGGATGGTGTCAGTAGAATAGTGGATGGTGTCAGTAGAATAGTGGATGGTGTCAGTAGAATAGTGGATGGTGTCAGTAGAATAGTGGATGGTGTCAGTAGAATAGTGGGTGGTGTCAGTAGAATAGTGGGTGGTGTCAGTAGAATAGTGGGTGGTGTCAGTAGAATAGTGGGTGGTGTCCGTAGAATAATGGGTGGTGTCCGTAGAATAATGGGTGGTGTCCGTAGAATAATGGGTGGTGTCTGTAGAATAATGGGTGGTGTCTGTAGAATAATGGGTGGTGTCCGTAGAATAGTGGATGGGGTCAGTAGAATAGTGGATGGGGTCAGTAGAGCAATTGATGGTGTCAGTAGTAGGGGGAATCTGTGCTACACATGGTGATTAGGGTGTGCCCAGGCACAGCTGGCACAACCTGTACGCACGGCTATGCCTCTGTATCTGAATTCTATCAATCAGCACTCTGAGTTTTCACAGCTACAAGAGGCATCTAGCAGAGTTCTAAATAGGCCAGACAATTAGCGCTCAAACTCTACATATATCAGTCAACTGAAAAAAGATTTAATATGTTGGGGGGAAACAGCTTCAAAAGTCACGGTAACCTTTGAGAAAAAGACACTGCAGTGACAAACAGGACTACTGGTAGCAGCATATAACCATTTAAAGGGCTACTATAACAAAAAGCACTATCTAGCAATTGTGTGTGGTTAATATAATGGTGGTATTCAGTAGATGATTTCTTTTTTTCTTTTTTTTTTATAATGACTTCATTTATATTTTTCTTTACATTTACATAAAGATAAGGCTGTTGGGTAACACTGAATTGAAATTGGGACAAACCAATAAGTGCCCAAACAGAACAGTCCCCAAAGTCACCATACATGCAAAGACATCTAAAAAATAATATGACAGGCTCCATTTACATAGCCCTGATGGAGGGGGACTGGTAACCTCTGAAAAAACATTGTCTGTAATACCCTGCGTCATCCCATTCATGACTTAAAGGTCAAGTTCACCTTTTGGAAAAGAAAATAAATAAATGCACATTTTTTGCATGTAAAAAAAATATGCAATTATTTTTTTTTTCTTTCTAAGGAGCCTGCAGAGCATTGCACCCACAATCGGGAGATGACAGGAAAGCTGTCTGCCTGCATATCGTAGAGGCGGTAGTTACCCGAGAGATATGGCCTATGAGGACACTAACCAGCTGCCTCGTAGTTCATCGATAAACTACAATTCGTCAGTCGCAACAGCTGGGGGAATCAGGGGATTGGGAGGGGAGGGGGAGGGGGGGAATCAGGGGTTCGGGTGGGGAGGGGGGAAATCAGGGGATCGGGTGGGGGAATCAGGGGATCGGCGGGGAGGGGGGGGGGAAATCAGGGGATCGGGTGGGGGGGGGATCTGGGGAGGAGCGGGAAATCAGGGGATCGGTGGGGGGGGGAAATCAGGTGGGGATCGGGTGAGGAATCAGGGGATCGGGTGGGGAGGGGGGGGAAGGGGGGGGATCAGGGGATCGGGTGGGGAATCAGGGGAAGGCATGCAGATACTGAAACATGTTAAATGTTAAATTAAAGATGAAGCTTTGCTTTGGAAACAATACCCAATCAAATGGAAGAAAAAAAAAAACATTTTTTTTTTGTTTGTGCACGATTAGATGATAGATTTCAGCAGAGCTTCCCCTCCTTTAGGCCTGATTCACACCAATGCCTTTTTAGTGCTTTTCGCATTTTACAGATTTGCACTACAGTCCATTTACCATGGTTTCCTATGGAACACGTTCTGTAGTGCAAATCTGCAAAAAGCAAAAAAGCACAAAAAACCCCCCCCAAAACGCTTAAATGTGAATCGGGCCTTACTAAGCTCTGGAGCAACAGCACTTACAAAGCGCACATTCTAATTGCCCTTAGTAAACAAACACCCATAGTCTAAAATAGTTAAATCATGATTGGGATACCATCAACCAACACGCTTCAGGGCCTGAAAGAGTCTCCCCCATAAGGGCTTTGTAAAGTCAGCCAACTGTATCATTTTTTTTTTGTTAGATGCCTTTAGATGGACAGTAACTGAAAAGTAAAAATTACATTTCTTCTGTCGGCGATCCAAAAAATGGTTGTGGCCCGATGCTGGCTTTAAAAACTTACCCATCCGTTTCAGAGGATGTGTTAAACTCCATCTGAGTAAAGGCGTCCATTTTCTTGTTCAGACGCGCTTTAAGAAATGAGTTGAACAAGTATGTTTCTAAAACCTGCAAAACGAGACAAAAGAAACGCAGATTAGATGATCCTTATCCACCGCAAGTCGATCGTTACACAACAGCAATAACGCCAACCTTATACTGTATAGTATGATAAAAACTTTCTACAGTAGCGTTAAACCCCAATCTTTATATATATATATATATATATATATATATATATATATATATATATATATATATATTAGGGCTGTGGAAATTAAAGATTAATTCCTCAAATCAATTTTTTTGATCGATCAAAATTTTTTTGATCGGTACTCACCTCTCCTCTGGCTTCCGGGTCTTCAAGGAGTTCCGTCGGAGATCCGGTGACGTCACAGACATCAACATCACCAGACTCCTCCCCCCTTCCCCAAGTGCCTCCGTCTGCTAATAAAGGGAAGGGGGGAGGAGTCCTGTGACATTGAAGTTCTGATTGAACATAACGCGTACAGGGGAGGAGCTACGCATGACGTCACCCGCTGCTGCCCTACAGAACTAACACGATTGTCGACTTTACATGCTGTGTTTTTATCATCTTTATGCGAGTAGTTTGTGTTTTGAACACAAAAAATTAAATCTTATACTTAAGCGGTGAGCACTTAGATCTTTTCTTTCTACCCATGGCGTCCTTGCTGAGATCTAAGGAGACGTGAGAGAAGTTTATGGTCCGTGTTATCCCTTTTGATACCCGCTTGCATGTCCACCTGTTTGCACAGGGGTCCATGCCATAAGGTGAGAGTGATTAGTTAGACCGGAGGTGGAGGGATTGTCACGCTACCTTGGGGAAAAAAAATGACTTGCGTCAGTGCTACAGTTTGAGTTTGAAGCGTATTTGTGTGAACTGTGAAGTTAAGTCATGGATTGTGGAAATTAACTAGTGTCGGGTGATTGTATATAGTGTATACCACATTTACCACCGACTAATGCAGAGTCGCAATGCAAGGAGATCAGCTAAAAGTAGTTGGATCTGTATGTGCGTTATAATTAATTCAAAATTAGTCGTTTAGAATTTTCGTGATTGATTAATCTTTTTTTTTTATCGATTTAATCAGCAACAGCTCTACTTTATTTACATTGCATGTTAAGGTGCTTTACATACACTGGTTCTGAGTGGAGTCATTCATTCTACATGGCATGGTGCACCAACACATCTGACTTGCATCGCAGCACAATGGATAACACCGCTAGTGAGAATGCTGCAGGGGCAATTTATGGTCCATTCATTTCTCCCCCCCAGTCACCTGTTTGTAGAAGGGCTGGTCTGCGGGACTCCGCGTCTTCAGGAACTCCTCACTGTTAAACACTCGGTGCTCATAATTCAGGTGAGCCTTCACATCCCTGCCAAATGTATGATGATAGAAGGACAAAGATTACATACAATACAATAGGATCATGTACAGATCCCCAAGATAGGTCAATATTCTATATATCCAGCCCTGAATATAATTAGTAAATTAAACTCACAATATAATACAAATCTGGTTATGTACCATTTTGACTCCCCTCTCTGCATTACACCATCATTCCTCTCCATACTCCTGACACCTCTCTCTGTATTACACCATCATTCCTCTCCATACTCCTGACACCTCTCTCTGTATTACACCATCATTCCTCTCCATAATCCTGACACCTCTCTCTGTATTACACCATCATTCCTCTCCATACTCCCAACACCTCTCTCTGTATTACACCATCATTCCTCTCCATACTCCTGACTCCCTCTCTGTATTACACAATCACTCCTCTCCATACTCCTGACACCCTCTCTGTATTACACCATCATTCCTCTCCATACTCCCAACACCTCTCTCTGTATTACACCATCATTCCTCTCCATACTCCTGACACCCTCTCTGTATTACACCATCATTCCTCTCCATACTCCCAACACCTCTCTCTGTATTACACCATCATTCCTCTCCATACTCCTGACGCCCTCTCTGGATTACACCATCATTCCTCTCCATACTCCTGACACCCTCTCTGTATTACACCATCATTCCTCTCCATACTCCCGACTCCCTCTCTGTATTACAACATCACTCCTCTCCATACTCCTGACTCCCTCTCTGTATTACACCATCATTCCTCTCCATACTCCTGACTCCCCTCTCTGTATTACACCATCACTCCTCTCCATACTCCTGACTCCCCTCTCTGTATTACACCATCACTCCTCTCCATACTCCTGACTCCCCTCTCTGAACTACACCATCAGATCCCCGATAATAAAACATCTCCCATCACATTCATGATAACTGAGCATTAGTTACCGGAATATATCCACAATAAGCTGCAGAGCAATCTCCTGTATCTCCGTATTCAGGTTCTGCTGCCAGAGCCGCCTCCGAAGTCTCAGTTCTCCAATGTCATTGGGTGATGAGCGATGACACAGCTCTAGGTCATAGTGCAGCTGAAGGCTCTCCACTCTGCACAACAACAACACAACGTCACACTTTGTTTTCCTTAAGCCTCGCACACACGGTTAGCTAAAAATTCCAAGTTTTAAAGGCATTCAAGTGTTATTTATTTTTTTTATTTTTTTTTACTGATCGCTTGCTAAAATAACTTTGTAGTGAGATGTTAATGAAACAAACAGTTGTTCTCTAGATCCTTGCTTGGAACACAGAGACAGTGAAGCTGACCATACACTAGTTGATTTTCAAAACAACATTTGCGCAAAAATTCATATGTACATTTAGTTGTACAAACATTCTCAATACATGATTTGCCAAATATTATTCCAAAGTACTTTAAAAATTGTACTTTCAACAGAGGTGTAGCTAGAACCCTCAGGACCCTTCCCTCAAAGCCAAGTGGCGGAACACCAGGGCCCGGTCATAAGTGCGACCTTTGCGACACTGATAGTTCTGCCACTGGTGTCAGCAGTTTTTTTGGTTTTAGCTTTTTATTTTTTCCAATATTATAAAAAAAAATAAAAAATGTATATATATATATATATATATATATATATATATATATATATATATATATATATATATATATATATATATATATATATATATATATATATATAGCAGTGTAGTTGCCACTAGTTACTATCATCCACGCAAATTCACCCTGCTGCCAGACATCCATCATACGTCCCACTTGTAGACAATGAAAAGTCTTTCGCTTTGTTTTGTTGTTTTATTTAGGGAATTGAACTTGGTTGGGGGAAAATGGGTATACGAGATTGCCCATAGATCGAATTACTTTGCCATCATATTTATAAATTAGAACGTCGTTTGAGCCTTGAAGAAATGATGCGCGTGTATAACATCTACAGTCTCTTTCCTGCATCACCATGCAGATCATTGTTCCTCCTCTACGTAACTCCTGCAGACTATTGCTCCCCCAGGAGTCCTTCCCTCCTGCACAATCCTATTCTGTAGCACATTATGGGGGGTTATTTACTAAAGGAAAATCCACTTTGCACTGAAAGTGCACTTGGAAGTAAAGTTGCTGTAGATCTGAGGGGTACATGCAAGCAAAAAAAAAAGAGCATTTTTGCTTCTATGTGATTGGATGATAAAATCAGCAGAGCTTTCCCTCATTTCAAATCTTCTCAGATCTACAGTGATTGCACTTTCAAGTGCACTTGTGGTGCAAAGTGGATTTGCTTTTAGTAAATAACCCCCATTGCTTCGTGTCCTATCCTCTTCTATATGCAAAAGAACCCACTCTGAATAGTTTCTAATGCTGGCTCTGTTTGGTTGCTGCTGCTAGGTCAGAGGTCTGCAGTACCTTTCCCTGGAGGCCTAGTAGTTTAGTAACATGTGCTGAACGGTGGACTACTGTTCCCAGCTAGATCGACCTGCAAATCCTGCGCCCTCAGGCCGCATCGGTTTGACACCATTCCCTGCAGTCTCTTCTCTGTTCCAGGACTCCTCATCAATGACCGTGTAAAGATGAAGACCTCATCTATGACCGTGTAAAGATGAGGACCTCATCTATGACCGTGTAAAGATGAAGACCTCATCTATGACCGTGTAAAGATGAAGACCTCATCTATGACCGTGTAAAGATGAGGACCTCATCAATGACCGTGTAAAGATGAAGACCTCATCTATGACCGTGTAAAGATGAGGACCTCATCTATGACCGTGTAAAGATGAAGACCTCATCTATGACCGTGTAAAGATGAAGACCTCATCTATGACCGTGTAAAGATGAGGACCTCATCTATGACCGTGTAAAGATGAGGACCTCATCAATGACCGTGTAAAGATGAGGACCTCATCAATGACCGTGTAAAGATGAGGACCTCATCTATGACCGTGTAAAGATGAGGACCACATCCATGACCGTGTAAAGAGGAGGACCTCATCAATGACCATGTAAAGATGAGGACCACATCCATGACCGTGTAAAGATGAGGACCTCATCCATGACCGTGTAAAGATGAGGACCTCATCCATGACCGTGTAAAGATGAGGACCACATCCATGACCGTGTAAAGAGGAGGACCTCATCAATGACCGTGTAAAGATGAGGACCACATCCATGACCGTGTAAAGATGAGGACCTCATCCATGACCGTGTAAAGATGAGGACCTCATCCATGACCGTGTAAAGATGAGGACCTCATCCATGACCGTGTAAAGATGAGGACCTCATCCATGACCGTGTAAAGATGAGGACCTCATCCATGACCGTGTAAAGATGAGGACCTCATCCATGACCGTGTAAAGATGAGGACCTCATCCATGACCGTGTAAAGATGAGGACCACATCCATAAAGATGAGGTTTCCTCCCTGACTTCCTGGCATGTCTCCACATCCAGCCCTCCACTGTGGTACACTCACCGACCTTTCTCTGCCCCGATTCCATGATGGAGAACTTAACTGGACCATATGTTCCGAAAGCTTCACCTGCCCCTCTGCTCCAGGAATGCCTCATCAATGACCGTGTAAATGTGAAGTTCCCTCACAGCTCTCCCGGGCCTCCTCCCGCGATCAGCGCACCCCCCCCCCTCCCTAAGAAGGCTGTGCCCTCCTGCTGCAGTCTAATAAGAATGAGCTCAGGCATTTTCGCACAGCCCACGTGCAGAGCCCGCCAGGAAGTCGACACTGATCACAGGCAGTGAGACATTGTCCCAATGCATGGCTGCAGAGTTGGAGAAATGTCTCACTGCCTGTGATTAGCGCAGCGCCGACTTCCTGGCGAGCTCTGCACGTGGGCTGTGCGAACATGCCTGAGCTCATCCTTACTGTTTAGTACTCCATTCTACACTTCTCCCGCTGACAACTCCCCCCAGTGGCCTGTTACCTCAACTTATATGGGAGGCCTGCCCCCTGCAAAATTCCAGTTGGGGATTGGTCAGGGCTCCTCACATGAGCTGCCTGCCACTCCAGTTCTAGGCCCTGCCCCTCTTCCAGAACATTCTCCCTGGAAGCAGGGGAGGCGCCTCAGAACTAAAGTACAGGTGGTCACACCCACTGCTACACTAACCACTCCCCGACCCCACCAGATCAAAACAGACGGGCCTAGCTTGCAGCATAGGCCTGCTTAAATTTACCTGTACTGACAGAACCTACCACACTACTATACCTTTAGCACCTACCTATGGTAGAGGGTGATTATATATAAAAAACAAATCTTCGGGTGGGTTACTTCTACTGGTTCTATGATAATTCATATGGATATCATGTCAGGGTGGGCTCCCAATCTTCCACCAATATTCAATAGGAAAAAACAAAGGGGCACATTCTCCAAATGCAAAAATAGTATATTGTATCAATTGCTCTCAAGGCATAAAAAGGTTACAAATAGCTACTGTACAGTTGTGAGCATCTCCTGCTCTTCCTCAGGCTTCATGCAATATTTCATTACTAACCACATACTTTTATATCCAAGACTACAGGGTGTAGCCTCACAGGTGTATCACACTCAATTACCACTAATTAATCAAAAGCAGTTTAACCTGCTGACCTTCCTCGAATCGCCTCTAAAAAACACATCCTTAATGTATACATATCATAGATCTAACAATTACATTATCCAAAATAGAGGTCAAATTTGATTATTATATCAATTAAATATTAACAAATAAATCAGCATGTAAAAGATCAAAAAGGGAACAAAAAATAGAAAAAAATAAAATAAAAATTGCATAAATGCACACACGAATATAATCGCAAAAATGTCCTATATTTAAATAAGGCTGTTATGACAGCCAAAGTCCTGTTCAGGGTGTATTCCATCATTCTTGTTCTGTAGATATCCTGTCACCACCTATTATGACGCGTACACACGATCAAATTGTCCGGCGTACTTAGTCCACCGAAACGCATTTCACCGGACAATTCGATCGTGTGTGGGCTTCAGCGGACTTTTCCAGCGTAAAGTCCGGCGGACTTAGAAAGTATTTTTGCAGTCCAATTTTTCCGCCGGACTTGGGTTTCAGCGGACAATACGTTCGTCAGTGTGCTAGTCCGGCGGACTAAGAATGACGCATGCTCAGAAGCAAGTACGAAAAGGAAGCTATTGGCTACTGGCTATTGAACGTCCTTTTCCTAGTCCCGTCGTACGTTGCTGTACGTCATCGCGCTAGCAAACGCCGGACTTTCTGTGTGTCCGTGTGTGGCCAAGTCCGTTCGGTAGAAAGTCCGCCGAACTATCCTCCGGATTGTTTGCCGGACTAAGTACGCCGGACAACTCACTCGTGTGTACGCGGCATTACCGTCACAAGGGATGTTTACATTCCTTGTGACAGCAATGAAAGTGATCAATTTTTTTTTTTTTTTTACACACAACTTAATTATATAAAAAGAACTAAAATAAATAATAATAATAAAAAAGAAATAACATTTTTTAAAGCGCCCCCGTCCCCACGAGCTCACGCAGCAAAGAAAACGCATATGGAAGTCGTGACCCGCATATGTAAACGGTGTGCAAATCACACATGTGAGGTATCGCCGTGATCGTTGGAGCGAGAGAAATAATTCTAGCACTAGACCTCCTCTGTAACTCTAACCTGGTAACTGTAAAAAAATAAAAAAATTAAAATGCTGCCTATGGAGTTTTTTCCAATTCTATTTTTATTTTCAATTATTATAAAGCATTACACAAAGTTAAACAATTTCAAACATATATATTACTTACATACATAATAATCACATTTATTATTTTATTTCCTCTTCCCTCCCTCCCAAAAAATAAAAAAAATAAAAATAAAAAAAACACACAACAAAAAGGAGGAAAGGGGGAAAATGTACATCTAACCTCTCCCCCTCCCCCACTTCTCTCTCCTCTCTCCTCCGCGGATCCCTCCCTCCCCTTTCCTCCCTCCTAATTCCTTAATTTTTTACCAATTTCCTATGCTGTCTCCAGGGAGTCCAAACCAGAAGGCACCTTTCATATGCATCTAATTCTTGTGCTAAAAGTATCTCCATTCTCTCTATGTTATCCATTTCTAGAGCCCATTCATTTATCGTAGGAGACTGGGTTGATCGCCAGTGCCGCGGTATCACAGTTCTTGCCGCCGTCAACCAGTATCCTAAAAGATTCTTTTTAACATTTTTATATGATCTTGGTAACATAGAGAGAAGGGTGATTTGTGGTGTATTTGGGATTACCTCCCCAGTGACTGTTGTATATAATTGCATAATTTTTTCCCAAAATCTAAAAATTAGGGGGCATTCCCACCAAATGTGGAGCAATGTACCCTTGTTTCTATGGCACCGCCAACATATATCTGATTTTTCTGGGTATATACGATGGAGTGTCACTGGGCTCCAGTACCATCTTGAGAGCAATTTGTAATTCGTCTCTTGTGCTTTAATCGACAGTGATAAACAGTGAGAGAAATTAAATGCCTTCTCCCATTCCCCAACCTCAATTTGAACGTTGATCTCATTAACCCATTTATATATTCTGGGGGCTCCGGGTGATTTTTAATAATAAACATCTTATACAGTACTGATATAACATGATTTGGTTTTTGATCTTGTGTCAGGAGAGTTTCAAGTTGTGTTAAATCTCTACCCAGAGACCTACTTGAATGAATTGTACACCAAAATGACCGCAACTGCCAAAACTCCAACATTTGCATAAGTGATAGTCGCTGTGTAGGGAATAGATTTAATAAAGACGGAATTGTCCCCTGGCATAAAATATTACTCAGTCTATAATGGGATTCCCTATTCCATATAAGAAAACTTGTCCTATTTAATGCCGGTGGAAATAAAGGATTGCCAAATAAAGGTGTCATAGGTCCTTCATAGGAGGAAAGTTCCAATTTTATAGCTGTTTTACCCCATACATTCAACACATGAGATGTGAGGGAAGGCATAGATTCCAACAACTCTCGATTTAAATTACTACCAGACAAGTCCAACCATGGCAACACCTTTAAATCCAATTGATTCAACCCTTGTTCTATTTTTACCCATTGTTTGGTTTCCGAACAATAAAACCAGTCCACCAGTCTAGTCAAAACAGCCGAGACGTAATAATAATATAGATCAGGTGCTCCCGCACCTCCTTTAGTTTTTGGTAATGATAATAATTTCTTTTGTAGTCTTGGTTTTTTATGTCCCCAAATAAATTTTGTAAAAGCCGATTGTAAAGTGGAGAAAAATGATCTAGGGACACCAATTGGGATAGTTTGAAAAAAATACAAAAACCGTGGTATTATATCCATTTTCAATATATTAATCCTCCCAAACCATGAGTATTGCTTAACATCATATTTTTTTAGATCTTGTAAGGTACGTTGCAGAAGAGGAACATAGTTCATTGAGTATAAATGATTTGAATCCGGGGTGATTTTAACACCTAAATATTTTACAGCTGCAGAGCAAATCCTAAACTTAAAATTAGCTCTCAACATTGCAACCTGTTCGGGTATGAGCGACACATTAAGGATTTCTGATTTTGATACAATTACTTTAAAATTACTCAGTTTCCCAAACCACTGGAATTCAGATAACACAGAGGGAATTGCAATGTGTGGATTAGTGATATAAAGTAATAGATCATCAGCAAACAAAGCCATTTTTATTTCCCTCTGTTTTATCTGTATACCAGTAATGGAAGAGTTCCGTCTAATAGCCGTCGATAAATATTCCATTACTATAACATAGAGTAAAGGGGATAACGGACATCCCTGACGGGTACCATTTTGTATATTAAAACTTGTCGTCAATGAACCATTAATTTTTATTCTAGCTACTGGTTTAGTATATAGTGCCATGATCTTATGGAATATATTTGACCCCAGTCCTATTTGCATTAAAGAATGTTTAAGGAAGGGCCATCCCACCCGATCAAATGCCTTTTCTGCATCAACTGCAAGAAGGCATACTGGGATTTTAGCCCTTTGTGCATAATTCATCAACAAAAAAGTTTTAATCGTGTTATCGCGTGCTTCTCTACTTTGAATGAATCCTACCTGATCCGTATGTATTAAGCTTGGAGGAAGTGGTTGAAGACGGAGTGCAATCAGTTTAGCATATATCTTTAAGTCTATCCCAATCAACGATATGGGTCGATAACTAGAGCAAAGTGTTAAATCCTTTTCTGGTTTGGGAATTAAAGTGATATGAGATTCCAAAGTCTGTGTTGGAAATTGGTTCGAAAAAGAGATAGAATTAAACACTTGAAGCATAAACGGGGCTATATGTTCTTTGAACGTCTTATAGAATTTTGATGTAAACCCGTCAGGACCTGGACTCTTATTTGTTGGAGTATTGGCAATTACTTCTAGTAGTTCTTCAAGCGAAAATGGAGAGTCCAAAGATTCCCCAGTAACACTATCTATTGTCGGAATAGCGTTTTCCCGTACATATTCCCCAATAATATTGTCTCCAACTCCCTTATCCTCCAATAATGATGATGGAGTCAAATTATAGAGGGCTGAGAAGTATTCCCTAAAAGTTTGTTGAAGCTCACGTGGATCAGATGTCAATTCTCCTGATGATTTTTTTATACTTGGTATAAAAGTCTGTAATTGACATGGGTGTAACATATCAGCCAACATTTTCCCACACTTATTCTCAAATCTATATCTTCCCACTGCACGTCTTTGTCGGTATGAGCTCTGAGATGATTTGAAGAACTGTAATAAAGATATCCTTGTAGAGAAAATATTGGCTGATATATCTGGAGAACAGTGGGCTTTATGTCGAGTTTCCAAAGAATGAAGTTTTAATAACGTATTTTCGATAATTTTTGATTTTTCTTTTTTAAGACGAGAACCATGTTGAATAAACACCCCTCGTATTACTGCCTTTAAGGCCTCCCATTTCAAGGGTAAAGCAGTTTCATCCTGTTCATGGTCGGAGATAAAATTATCAATCGCCTCCGCAATTGCTTTATGACAGATTTGATCTTGCATAAGTGTGTCATTCAAACGCCACGACCAATTGGTACCCTGAGTCTGGGGAGGTGCTATTGTTAAGAATACTGGTGAATGGTCGGACCAGATGAATGATCCGATTTCTATAGAAGGGTTCCATTCCAATAACTTAGGACCAGTTTAAAAAAAATCTATTCTGCTATATGTTTTATGTGCTAAAGAAAAGTATGTATAGTTACGATCTTTAGGGTTTAGGGTCCGCCAGAGGTCCATCAACCTATGTTCAAAAAGTTGTTTTTGAGTGCCCTCAAACGAGAATATGAAATATTTGATCGTTGAGCTGACGTATCTAGTGAAGGGTCCAAAACCAAGTTAAAATCTCCTCCCACGATAACCGTACCTTCTGCAAAATCCGCTAAGAGGCCAAGATAACTCACGATTGTCTTAGTTTGATCATAATTTGGAATATAAAAGTTTGCAATTGTGAAGATTTTATCCCACAATCTGATTTTAAGAAACAGATATCTTCCATTTAAATCAGCTCTATATTCCAAATTCTGAACTGGTAAGCGCTTGTGAAAAGCAATAGAGACCCCTCTTGATTTTGAGCTCGACATAGTGCTATGGAACCATTGCGAATAGTGTTTACAAGAACACACTGGAATATTATTACTTCGAAAGTGGGTCTCTTGAAAGAGTATAATATCTACCTTAGCTTTATGTAGACTATATAAAATCTGACCTCTTTTTGATTTATTATTAAGACCTTTAGTATTATAGGTACATAATTTCAGTGACACTGGCGAGGAGAAAATCGCTGCCATATCAAATTATGAGGGAACTAAAGAAAACGGAAGAGAGAGGGAAAAAAGAAAAAGGAGAGAGAGGAAAAGAGAAAAAAAAAAAAAAAAAAAACACCCCCGGCACAACAATTACAGAGTTGTGCTCTCTAAAATTGGAGAAGCTCCTTCTCCCCGATCCCCAAGTTACCCAGGGAAACGATAACTAATTACCCAAGAGAGAAAAAAAAAAAAAAGAGAAACCCCCACCCAATATGGAATCTATCCCAAAAAAAAACACCAAACCCTACCCGAGGGACGGTGATTCCTATAAGGGGAAAGAGTTAAAGAGCACTTAGGGAGGCTCTATGCAGTGACAGTGGGCATCCATAAACAAACATAATAATAATAATCAGAGAAAAGATAATTCTTAATTCATTATTAAATTAAATGACTACTACTCCAATTACACTTGAAATCGCCAGCTGTTTTACTCTGCCTGATTTTCTGATTGATTATTTCTATTGTCCTCCCGAGGTTCCGATCTTCTAAACTGTGTATAAGTCTTGGGCCAAGTTTTTAATGGAAGATCATCAAGTTCCAAATTTGATTCCTCAGGTTTCCCCAACAGTGAGGTAAAAATTTGGTTAACTGTCATAACAAGCTCTTCATTTCTAACTGATTCTGGCAATCCCCTGATCCTAATATTATTTCTTCTATTACGATTGTCTTGGTCCTCCCATAATTGAAATAGTGTATGAATATGAGACTCTTGGGCATCTATACGCTGTTCCTGAGATTGTACATGATCCCCCAATATGTCTACAGAACATTCGACTTCTGATATTTTCTTCCCAGTTGCCTGTAGTTCTTTATGTACAGATTGTATCTCCTTGTGAAAACCATGTTCTAGACGCTGAATAAAAGCTTCCATTTCATGGCGAGTAGGCAGTGCTCCTAAATAAGTCCGTACATCCCCCACTTCTGGTCCCAACTCTTCACCCCTTGTGTCACTTTTTGGATTCCCATCTATATTCTCGCTATTCATTATATTCACTGGATTATATCCCCCTAACAACGGGGGGGGGATGGGGTTGAGTATTGAGGGCCATCCTCGAGTCCTCCCACATTCATATGCATGTCTAGTGTGCCTATATCTGAGGTATTAGGCACTTCGTTAATATCTACGGATTCTACAAATTCAATCGGGTCTTGTGACTCCAAAGCCGATTCCCACATGTTTTTTATGGCATCTGCACTGTCCATTTTTGCTATCTGTGCGTCTTTTACTGCCCCAATGCCTAAAGAGCCCAACGGCCTTACAGATGACACCGATGGTTTTATTATTGATACTATTGGTGTTAATATCGTTTTTTCTGCTTGTAATGATTGTATATGTGTATCCTGCATAACAACAGAAGCTGACATTCCCCTGTTGCTATCTATTGTTGTCTTTGATGTACGTGATCGTGTCCGGCCACCTACCGGAAAAAACTCTGCTATCCCTTGTTGAGCGTTAGAGGAGATGGAGTTTTTTTTAGGTACCGTAGATTGTCACCATTCCACGAGTGTGTGCAATTATAAAGCGTGACATGTTTGTTATTTATTTACTCGGCGAAACATCATCTTTCAAAAAAATGACTTTACTGTTTCGTCTTTTTAAAATTTATGCAAGTGTCACTTTTCCCAAAAACTTGCGTTTTTAAAACACCGCTGCACAAATTCTGTGTGACATAAAATATTGCAACAATCGCCATCTTATTCTCTAGATTATCTGCTAAAAAAAAAAAAAAAAAAAAAAAATTTCTAGCAAAAAATATGGATTTTAACTTGTAAATACCAAATGTCAGAAATAGGTTTAGTCATTAAAGGGTTATATATACACACACATTCATATATATGGAATAAAATGGCGACTGTTGCAATTTCTTATGTCGCACTGTATTTGCACAGCTGTTTTGCAAATGCAATTTGTTTTGGATAAAATACACTTTTGCGAATTAAAACCAAATAAAGAAAAAACAAAAAAAACACAATATATATATATAAATATATATATATATATATACACCCACACACACACACAAAAGTCCAATCTGCAGCTCCTTGAAGAGTTAATAAGAGAGTAAAAAAATTCATCAAATTACAACAGTTTTGGATCTGTCGGGATTCTTCATCAGGTAGGGCAAGCATGCATGTCATACCTGATGAAGGATCTTGACGAATCCGAAACGGTTGAAGTTTGAGGAGTCTTTTACTCTCCGAGACCCCTTTCACACTGGGAGCGTTTTTCAGGCACTACAGCGCTAAAAATAGCGCCTGCATAGTGCCTAAAAAAAGCATCTCCATTCACTCCAGTGTGAAAACCCGACGGCTTTCACACTGGAGCGGTGCGCTGGCAGGACGTCACAAAAGGCCCTGCCAGCAGCTTCTTTGGAGCGGTGAACTCACCACTCCTGCACCGCTCCTCTGTTGCTGGTCCACATTGAAATCAATGGGGCAGTGCTGCGACAACGCCAGCAAAACGGAGCTCCGGCGGCGTTTTGCGGGAGGATTTAACCCCTTTTCGGCCGCTAGCGGGGGGGTTAAAACCGCCCCGCCAGCGGCCGAATAACGCTGCTAAAACGATGGTAAAGTGGTGCTAAAAATAGCGCCGCTTTACCGTTGACGGCTCGGTGTGAAAGAGGTCTTAATAAATCGACAAGGTGCTGCAGATTGGGTTTTTTTGTTTTTCTACATATTGGAGGCTTGGGTGATCTCCATTGTCTGCTTTGCACCTGAAGGATCTAGGGTTCTTGCTGTCCTGATCAGCTTGTGTCCGTACATATACAGTATTTTGTTTTTAATGATGTACCTGCATATGAACATCTCAGCAGCTTCTACAGGAACATCTGCGACATCGCTGTCCTCCTCCTCTTCATTCAGGATGAAGGAGATGTTCCCATGATCAATGTTTATTAAGACCAAATCTTCAGCTTCCTAAAAAGAAAGACAACCGAAATCATTAGTACCAGTCCCGGGTGACAATACTGAAACAACCCCCCGCACGTCACACGTCACCACGCAAGATTCACTTTTTTTTTTTACTTTCAAAAAGACGTGAAATAGTAACCAGAGTTTCATGTTTTAATCTGTCCTTCAGCCTCCACTTCAGTCTTGCACAGTTGTATCGATTCCTCGCCTGTATTGAAACGGCTTAGTTTGATTTCACTGCACACTGTGAGCTTCTCACAATGTGCATTACAATCTGCAGCAAGTCACATGCAAGACACCCGGCATCATCTAGCGCTTTCCTCCCCAGGCTGACTGTCCCTGGCCCTCAACTGGCATTCATTGCATTTCAGTTCTTTCAATAATGGAAGTTCAACATGACATACCTTGGGATGTCTGCATTCAAGTGCAATCTTCCATAGGAACACCCATCCCTCCAGAATGATATCCATCCATCAAAGCATTTTTGTATTTGCATAACGCCTCCCAAGAGGCAGTCCATTGTTTTCATTTGGGCTAAGTGCTCTTGAGAGGAGACACTGATGTTTTCAGGAAGCTATGTACAGCAACCCGCTGCCATGATCTGCCTGCACTGCACAGAGGAGGACAGAGACCCGGTGATGACATCATTGGGTTTAAAAGGAGATATGGCTCAGCCATTCATAGGAAGCTTTTTATTTTATCAATGAATACAAGGCTTCCTCTGCCTCTCCACCTCAGCCAGGTAATCTATTTAAGAACATTGATCAGCATGATGTCCCATGCTAAGGATACATTATTAAACATCCCACAACAGAACTAGCAGTCACCACCCCTGCAGATGCTAGCTTTGTGACAGTGCCATCAGATACAGTAATAGGCAACCAACTAGCATGGTTCTCAATCACGTTATCGATATGAGAGCCAATTATAGTGATCACATTAATCACATGACTGTGTTCACAAAACAGGTCAGTGCCAGCCATTTCTACTGTTATGGCCTCCAGCTGTAAGAGAGAGAGAGGCACACATAACATATATGTCCACCTCCCCCCCCCCCCCCAGCTCTGCTACCCATTCACAGAAGCCTTTGTATTTTGTGAACTCATTCACGAAATACAATGGCTTCTCTGAATGGGCAGAAAGAGGGGAGGGCGGCATAACAGTCCCCACGACTCTACTCTTGAAGGAACTGAGATCATTCATAGGAGTAGTATCGGAGCTCTTTAAGTTCTTCAAGGGGGTAAGCACCTCGTTAGACTTAAAGCAGTTGTAAAGGCAAAGGGTTTTTTATCTTATGCATGAAGATAAAAAACCTTTTGTGTAGCAGCCCCCCCCCCGCACCCCCTAAAACTTACTCTAAGCCCCTTCTTTATCCAGCGATGTCCACGATTCCCTCGGCCGTCCGGGACTCCCCTCCTGATTGGCTGTGGGGCCATTGGCCCCTGCGTCTATCAAAGTGAGTTAGCCAATCGGCAGAGAGGGGGTGGGGTCGGGGCTCCATGTCTGAATGGATACACAGAGCTCTGACTCGGCTCAGGTGCCCCCATAGCAAGCTGCTGGTCTATTGGGGGCGCTCGTCAGGAGGGAGGGGCCAGGAGCTGCGAAGAGGGACCCGAGAAGGATTCGGGCTGCTCTGTGCAAATCCATTACAGCAGAGCAGGTAAGTATAACAGGTTTGTTATTTTATTTTTTTTAAAGCAAGCCTTTACAAATCACTTTAACTCCTACAATTCAGCTTTAAACAGTTTTTGTCATGCCCTAGGCCAGGTATATGCAATTAGCGGACCTCCAGCTGTTGCAGAACTACAAATCCCACAAGGCATAGCAAGACTCTGACAGCCACAAGCATGACACGCAGAGGAAGAGGCATGATGGGACTTGTAGTTTTGCAACAGCTGGAGGTCCGCTAATTGCAGATCCCTGCCCTACGCCTAAATAAGCAATTTAAACTCCGTAGGGCGAGGTCAGCCCCACTGAATGGGAGGACTTTTACTTTCTCTGGAGTTGGGTTTTCAGTCCTATTTGCTTATAACACTTTACATCATCAATCTTTTGACAGTCTCAATCTTTACCTGTCCAATGACTCAATGTCTATTCTATACTATTATATACCAGTCATGCAGAGAAAATCATTTTGTTTTCTTTGGTGTAAAACGTGGTGGCATGGCTCTGCCAGTCACACTTGTTCATCTGGTTTCACCAATGTAAACATCCCTATGAATGTGATTTTAAGATTCGTGGGAGTTACGGGGGCCTAAAGCATCAAAATTTTGACTTGCGCCACAAAACCACCAACTACTACACATTCCATCACACTACAACTTTTGTAAGAAGACGTTTCCTTATCCAGTAAAAACAACTTTGAAATATTTCACACCCACCGTGCGCACTTCCTTGTAGTGATCCAGGTGACAGCCCATAAGGAACGAGGTTGGCGCCATAATAAAGTCCAGCATATGTCGGGATAGGATGGGTACAAAGGTGTGCTGCCACTTGATGGGGTGGAGGTAGACCATGAAACACTCGGCCAGAAGCGTCAGCAAGGCCCAGTCCGAAGAGAAGAAGACAATCTTGCGCTCCGTCAGAATACAAGCCATGATCTAGAAAGGAAATTGTTAGGATAACAACTTGACAACCAGGCTTTTTCTGGAACTTTTTGTTTACAAGTTTAAATCAGTAAGTTTTGCTAGAAAATGACTTCTAACCCATATATATATATATACACCCACACAATATATATATATATATATATATATATATATATATATATATATATATATATATATACATATACATATACATACACACACATATACATACATATATATATATATATATATATACACACACACACACACACACACATTATATATATATATATATATACATACATACATACAACAAAAACCCAGTAAAGCACTTGCAATCCACAACGTATTGTGGTTGGCAAGTGGTTAAGGATGGTTAAGGTTCATCCATCTTAATACTGATAATTCACTTCCAAGTGGAGGGTGGTGGGCTGAGTCAGTTATGGATTTCCTATACCTTGTAGGGTGTAACCCCTTTACCTCTATTCCTGTAAGGTTAAATATTGGTTTTACACACACTCCTGGCTACTATGTGTGTGTCAGGGCTGGCTTAGCCCTTCCTTCTCTGGTCTGGCTGCTCAGCTGTCGGCTAATTGTCAGCTCTCATCTCTCTCCACAGTTACCAGCTGTTCCCGATCCTGGTTGTCTGACCTGCCTACTTAAAGCCATCCAGCTCACTTCACCTCTGCCTTCGCCTTGGTCACATCACAAGAAACCATCTCCTGCGGTTCTGCCTAAAGACTGGCTTGCTGACATCCCTTCTGGCGCCTTATCCTGCCTGCTGTTGCTCTACTTGGATCCCTGACTTCTGGCCTGGCTGACTACTCGATCCGGTTACTGGACTCTGGCTATGCTTTGACTACACTTTTTCTATTTACCTTTTTATTTTTATTTAATAAACAAGTGTGATTTAATTGTACTTCTGTCTCGGTCTGATTCATGGTTTCTGACAGTGTGTATATCTCACAAGCCAACTGTCTGCTTTCAGATGAACTACGCTTTCATGGACCCCTAAAAAGTGCAACAATCCCCTTCACCCACATCTGCTCAATGATCTCCGCTACCTAGTAATAACCCAAAAGCAACATATATAAAACACCAGTTCTGATTTTGGCTGTCACTTTCCCCATCCGTTGCCCTTGGGAAAGAAGCTAATGCAGTATGAGCTGCATTCTATTAGCTTTAATGGAAGGTAGGTGAAACATCAAGGATCTAATAGACCCATGATGTGCCATTAATGTGTTACTAAACCCAAAACCCTGCATTCACTATATCTGGTCTCCCACAGTACACATAACATGGAAATGCAATTTGGATTTTGATGGTACCATACAAAAACCTTAACCAAAAAACACACAAAAAAACTTAAATAACAAAGATTGTAATAAAATTAAAAATGTTTTTTTATACCAATCACAATTTAAAACACATAGATTTAAAAGAAGGAAGACAAAGCAAAAAGGTCTTACATGGTCACAACTGATATGGCATAACCATTCTAGTGTCACATGAAAACAGTTTGCTCGACATGTTTCGCGGACGGAGTCTGGCCGAAGTACACTCGGCTTTTTGCATCTCGGCTCCGCTCAGTCGGTGGCAATTTTAAATCAGGGCAATGCTGCAACTAGACTAGCAATGTTGCAAAGGCACTGGACAAGGCTGCACTGGGCAAGGCTGCAGATGGACACTGGACAAGGCTGCAGATGGACACTGGACAAGGCTGCAGATGGACACTGGACAAGGCTGCAATGATGGACACTGGACAAGGCTGCAATGATGGACACTGGACAAGGCTGCAATGATGGACACTGGACAAGGCTGCAATGATGGACACTGGACAAGGCTGCAATGATGGACACTGGACAAGGCTGCAATGATGGACACTGGACAAGGCTGCAATGATGGACACTGGACAAGGCTGCAATGATGGACACTGGACAAGGCTGCAATGATGGACACTGGACAAGGCTGGAATGATGGACACTGGACAAGGCTGCAATGATGGACACTGGACAAGGCTGCAATGATGGACACTGGACAAGGCTGCAATGATGGACAAGGCTGCAATGATGGACAAGGCTGCAATGATGGACACCGACAAGACTGCATTGATGGGCAAGGCTGCAGATGGACACTAAGGCTGCATTGAAGGGCATTTAAATGGAAGTTTTTTTCCTTAAACTTCCCTCCTAAAAGTTTTTTTCCTTAATATTCCCTCCTAAACTCGAGGTGCGTGTTATAAGCCAGTGCGTGTTATACGCCGATAAATACGGTAACTGTAGCTGAATTGTAAAACAATTGAGATGGAAAGTGCGTTACAACCAATCACACTGCAGACTTTATTCTTCCAGTAAGTGGAAAACGTGTATATTCAGTGTTCATGTCACACTTGGCCGGAGTTACCTGTAAGACCTGTTTGGGGGTGAAGCAGAGGAAAGGAAGGTGAAGGTCCAAATCGATTATGGGACTTTCGGGGTCCTCTCGGGATGGGAAGAAGATCTGAAGCGGTTTCATGTTGAACACCTACGGAGAAAGATGTGTCAGAGAGTGGTTTTCATATCCAAATATAATCAAGTAAAAAAGTGAAGGCAGATACCCCAAATCACCCGCAGCCATCTTATAGCTCTCAGGGGGGCTGTAAGTCTTTACCCCAGGGTAATCTAAAGAGAACCAGTCATCTGTGTATCATCTGAGGATAGTCACTTCACTGGGTATTTGTCAGGGTTTACAACCACTTTAAAACTCTCTCCTTTGGTAGAAGGCATCTACAGGGCCTTGAAAAAGTATTCATACCCCTTGAAATGTTACACATTTTGTCATGTTACAACCAAAAATGTAAATGTGTTTTATTGGGATTTTATGTGATAGACCAACACAAAGTGGCACATAATTGTGAAGTGGAAGGAAAATTATATTATCTTTTTTTTTTTTTTTTTTTACAAATAAATGTGTGAAAAGTGTGGGGGGGGGGGGGCGTTTGTATTCAGCCCCCTTTACTCGGATACCCCTAACTAAAATCTAGTGTAAAAAAATTGCCTAATTTAGCAGGAGAATCCAGAAATACAGGTAGCTGAAGGCTTCATCTATCTCATTCTCCTGCCAGACTTTCTCAACCATTCTACCCCAGAGGAACCCTTGAAATAATTATTAGCAGCGGCAGCCCATGCATTGTGGGTGCACAGGCGCCACCCCCCCCCCCATCCATGCGCCTGGTCCCTTTCCGGACGCCAGACTCATGGATTCCTATGGTGGGGGCGGGAGGGGGTGGTACTTTTTGAAGCACCTGATTAGAGCCAAAGGCTCTTATAGGCTTCAAAATAGGGTGTGCTCAGGGCGCAAAGAGTGCGCCTTGATCCCACCCAATTGTGCAACGATAGCAAAATTTCGCTATTTTCACACTAACCTTCCTCCACGCCAACCGGAAGGCAGGGTGTCAGACCTGTTTCCTGATTGGCCAAAGCCCCAGGCCACCTTATTGGATGGCTGGCGCTTAGGAAGAGGAGACACGCTGGAGCGGAGGTCGTCGCCGCTCAGGTGCACTTGGAGAGGAGCTGCTGCCTGGCAGTAAGTGCCAGGGGGTCTGTCTGAGCTGCGTGCGGGGGGGTGCTGCCAGAGCCACGAGCCCCGTGAGTGGGTGGAGGTGCGGTGGTCACAGAGGCTGCATATGATGAGCACAGGGGCTGCTTTTGATGGGCACAGCGGCTGCATATGATGGGCACAGCGAAGCTGCAATTGATGTTTTTTTTTTAAAGTCTTTTTTAAGACTTTTTCAGTTTGTTTGCACCCCCCCCCCCCAAAAAAAATTTTGGCGCACCAGCCGCCACTGATTATTAGGTCTCAGGGAACCCCTGCTAAAATTAGGTCACTGGGGGCTAGTGGATAAAAAATATGCCTTGACATTAGTGGTCAGGGAAGAATGCCCACCTTACAGATGTGGTCAGAATGCCACCTTTCCAGACAGCTAAGAAGATCATTAACCACTTGCCCTTCAGAAGATTTGCCCCCTCCATGACCAGGCCGTTTTTTTGCTATACGGCACTGCGTTACTTTAACTGCGCGGTCACGCGACGTTGTACCCAAATAAAATTTACATCTTTTTTCCCCACAAATAGAGCTTTCTTTTGGTGGTATTTGATCACCTCTGTGGGTTTTTTTTTGTGCTATAAACAAAAATAACAATAAAAAAAAAAAACTATTTTTTTTTTTACTTTCTGCTATAAAACCCATCCAATATAAGCAAAAAAATCAAATTTCTTCAAAAATTTAGGCCAATATGTATTCTGATGCATATGTTTGGTAAAAAAATAACAATAGGCGTATACTGATTGGTTTGCCCAAAAGTTATCACGCCCACAAACTGTGGGATATATATATATATATATATATATATATATATTTTTTTTTTTTACTAGTAATGGCGGCAATCAGCGACTTATAGCAGGTCTACAATATTGCGGTGGACAAATCGGACACTGACAATTTGTGGAAACCAGTAACACCAATACATCATCAATGATCAGTGCTAAAAAAATATGCACTGTCACTGTACTAATGACGCTGGCTAGGAAGCGGGTAACATCAGGCGGTGTACTGTGGGGGAGGTGCTTTTACTAAGTTAAGACAGAGATCCGTGCCCCTGCTTTCCAAGAACACAGGATCAATGCCTTCCCTCCTCACACAAGGCAGATCGCCGTTCTGCCTGTGTACTGAATAATCGGCGGTTGCCGGTGGAAATTGAGTCTGCGGTACCTGCCGCTGGGCTCCCGCTGTGTGTGATCACAGTGGGAGCGTGTCGCTGGCAGTGCGTGCCCCAGGCCCAGAAGTCTCAGATCATGTACCAGGTATGTGATCTAGCACAGAGCAACCACCTTGCCACAGTATATATACGGTGGGCAGTCTGCAAGTGATTAATATGTTACTGGCTCTGCCAAGTGGTATTGGACCCGGAACTCTCCAGGCACCATCCGATGGGAGGTCAATCACCAACACCACAAGGAAACTCCTAAGCAAACTATTGAGGTACCCTAGCTGAGGCCTTTCATATAATACTGTTAAGGAAATTGTAAATTCTGTATATACAGTAATTGTATTCTATTTTGTATGATTTCCCTATGTATTGCACAATGCACTCATTATGTTTTCATTACATGTTTGTATTCTTTCTCGAGTCATGATTAGAATTAGCCTGCCTATGTTACGCCCCTTGTTACCATAAAAGTACAATTGTAATATTAATGTGATACCTACGTAATCATGTATAAAAAAATTGAATTAAGAACCACTAATCAATATGAGGATAGGTGTTGCCTATCTAAAAAATTTCCAGAATGCCATGCTGACCAATAGACAGACCCAACAGGCAGTAGGGTAGGGGCCAAAGGGGGGCAATTTTATGGATATTATCTTCAGTTGCCCATATGTAATTCTCTATGCAGTGAAGGCAAATCATGGCTGGTGGGAGGGGCCAGTAGGGTGCTGTACTTGGCTTGCCGAAATCCGGAAGCTGGGGTAACAAACGTGATGCTGAGAATTTGATGGAAAGAACTACTGCTTGGACCTTGAAGAAGGGGACGTACCCCGAAAGCTTGTCCTGAAAAATTGTATGTTAATGCAAATAAAAAAAAAAGTATCACGGACAGCACTTAATTTTCTCTGAAGGAAAGAACTGAAATCCAATGAATGAAAGAGGCAGCTCAACTGCGTGCTTCTTCCAGCTTTCTTGGCCACTCGTGGGAATGAGCCCAAACACTCAGATTGGTTTTCATAAGCAACACAGACAGATCTTTACAAACAATTTTAAATGTATTTAACATTCCGGCCTCTAAAAGCATTACCAGGTGGAGGGGTCCCGGTGGCGGATTTGGTATCAGCGACAGCTTGGCCGCAAATTCCTTAATTCGCTCGTCAAAGTCGGACTCTTTACACGATTTCAGCTGCAATAGAAAACTGGAAGAAGAAAACAGAAAAAATAAATAAATAAACATGTGAAAAGGTAAAGTTGCGAATGAACAAAAATAAAAATAAAAATAGCTTTTGGGGGGTAAGTGCATCCAAAAGCCAATCTAATAGAAAAAGAACCCCACAAGGATAGAGCACCTCAAGGGCTATTGACAGCAGTATAAAAATATACTATGTTTATCGGCGTATAACACGTACATTCATTTTAAGAAGGAGGTTTCAGGAAAAAAAAAAAAAAACACTTACATTTTAAATAAGGAACCTTGAAGCAAAATAAGGGTTAGTGCCCATCTGCAGCCTCACCATTGCCATCAATGCAGCCTGATCAATGCCTATCTGCAGCCTCACCACTGCCATCAATGCAGCAGCCTCGCCACTGCCATCCATGCAGCAGCCTCGCCACTGCCATCCATGCAGCAGCCTCGCCACTGCCATCCATGCAGCAGCCTCGCCACTGCCATCCATGCAGCAGCCTCGCCACTGCCATCCATGCAGCAGCCTCGCCACTGCCATCCATGCAGCAGCCTCGCCACTGCCATCCATGCAGCAGCCTCGCCACTGCCATCCATGCAGCAGCCTCGCCACTGCCATCCATGCAGCAGCCTCGCCACTGCCATCCATGCAGCAGCCTCGCCACTGCCATCAATGCAGCAGCCTCGCCACTGCCATCAATGCAGCAGCCTCACCGCTGCTGCATAATGCAGCAGCCTCACCACTGCCATCTATGCAGCAGCCTCACCACTGCCATCTATGCAGCAGCTTCACCACTGCCATCTATGCAGCAGCTTCACCACTGCCATCTATGCAGCAGCCTCACCACTGCCATCTATGCAGCAGCCTCACCACTGCCATCTATGCAGCAGCCTCACCACTGCCATCTATGCAGCAGCCTCACCATTGCCTTCAATGTAGCAGCCTCAGCATTGCCATCAGTGCAGCCTGATTGATGCCCATCTGCAGCCTAAAAGGGACAGGGAGGGGGGGCAGGACGAGCTCCGACAGATTACATACAGTGAGAATCTCCTATGATAGACAGAACAGTGGTCCAATGGCGGCCCAGGAGACGGGACTTCCTATTACAGAGGCCACCAAGTAAACAGGAGATTCTCACTGTATGTAATCTGACGGCGCTCGTCCTGCCCCCTCCCTGTACCCTCCGAGGCTGCCAAAATATAAGTATTGGCGTATAACACGCACACGCTATTTGCACTCGATTTTCAGGGTGAAAAGTTGCATGTTATACGCCAATAAATAGAGCAATTTATTGGACATCAAAAATACCGCATACAAAAGCCATAGACCAAGTGTGTCAGTTACCCAAGAAGGGTACCCCCACCCGCAATCCCCCCCCCAAACAAGCATCCCTCCACCCAAAAGGGCTCACCCCCCCCACTCCAGCATCCTAAAGTATGCTTTATAACCTAACCCCTCCCACTATCCCAAACCTCCCCTCCACCAGCAGGTGGAGTCCTCCAATGCCACTGTACAATTGCCCAGCGTAATCCTAATCCGGCTGAGAAAAAAAGAAAAAAAAAAAAAAAAACAGGTGTGAGTGGACAGTCTATAAACAGTCTCATGTATGCAATCTGACCTACAGTGAGGGGAAAAAGTATTTGATCCCCGGCTGATTTTGTGCATTTGTCCACTGACAAAGAAATGATCAGTCTATAATTTTAATGATCGGTTTATTTTAACAGTGAGAGACAGAATAACAAAAATATCCAGAAAAACATTTCAAAAAAGTTATAAATTGATTTGGATTTTAATGAGTGAAATAAGTATTTGACCCCTTCAGAAAACACAACTTAGTACTTGGTGGCAAAACCCTTGTTTGCAATCATAGAGGTCAGAAGTTTCTTGTAGGTTTGCACACATCTCAGGAGGGATTTTGTCCCACTCCTCTTTGCAGATCCTCTCCAAATCATTAAAGCGGAGCTCCGCCCACCCCTGCAAAAATTAAAAGCCAGCAGCTACACATACTGCAGCTGCTGACTTTCAATAACAGGACACTTACCTGTCCTGGAGTCCAGCGATGTTGGCACCGCAGCTAATGTGTCCGTCAGCTGTTGGGTGCTGCCGCCACCATTGATGGTAAGGGAACCCGGTAGCAAAGCATTACGGCTTCACCCTGGGTCTCTACTGCGCATGCACGAAGCACCACGGCGCTCTCCCACCGGCCCGGTATCACCGCCCGGAAGGAGGAGGGAGCCGAGCGATAGTGAGGATAGGGTACCGGTCATCCGCTCCCCACCCCATCCCCCCCGAAAGGTGCCAAATGTGGCACTGGAGGGGGGGGGGAGACAAATGAGCAGAAGTTCCACTTTTGGGTGGAACTCCGCTTTAAGGTTTCAAGGCTGACGTTTGGTAACGCGAACCTCCCGCTCCCTCCACATATTTTCTATGGGATTAAGGTCTGGAGACTGGCTAAGCCACTCCAAAACCTTAATGTGCTTCTTCTTGAGCCACTCCTTTGTTGCCTTGGCTGTGTGTTTTGGGTCATTGTCATGCTGGAATAACCATCCACAATGCCCTGACTGATCGTCTCTTTGATGCGGTGAAGTTGTCCTGTTCCCTTAGCTAAACTCCCCCAAGCACAATGTTTCCACCTCCATGTTTGACGATGGGAATGGTGTTCTTGGGGTGATGGGCAGCATTCCTCCTCCTCCAAACATGGTGAGTTGAGTCGATGCCAAAGAGCTCAATTTTGGTCTCATCTGACCACAACACTTTCACCGAGTTCTTCTCTGAATCATTCAGATGTTTCTAGCAGGGCCTGGATAGCAGGCGTACGCCCGCTTCACAGAGGGGGTGCCGATGCTTGTGGCCGACGGTCGCGGCCGACGGTCGCAATGACCGCCCACCACGAGCTATCGCAAGCTGGAGAGACAGAACAGGGATGAGTACCGTATATACTCGAGTATAGGCCGACCCGAATATAAGCCGAGGCCCCCAATTTACCCCCAAAAAACTGGAAAAAATTATTGACTCGTGTATAAGCCGAGGGTGAGACATGCCTGTCCATCCCTGTGTGTCCGTCCATCCCTGTGGGTCCATCCATCCCTGTGTGTGTCCATGCATCCGTGTGTGTGTGTGTGTGTGTGTGTGTGTCCATGCATCCGTGTGTGTGTGTGTGTGTGTCCATCCATCCGTGTGTGTGTGTGTGTGTGTGTGTGTGTGTGTGTGTGTGTGTGTGTGTCCATGCATCCGTGTGTGTGTGTGTGTGTGTCCATCCATCCGTGTGTGTGTGTGTGTGTGTGTGTGTGTGTGTGTGTGTGTGTGTGTGTGTGTGTGTCCGTGCAGCCTACCTGTGTCCAGCCTGCCTGTGTCCGTCCAGCCTGCGTCCCGTCCAGCCTGCGTCCCGTCCAGCCTGCGTCCCGTCCCGGCCCGTCCCGAGCCGAGCCTCCGTCCTTCAGCTCTTCGTCGGCGGCCATTCTAGGATTCAAAAGCCGCGCCTCCGTCGGTGATAGGCGGAACACTCAATTTCCCACTGACTGCTGGGAAATTGAGTGTTCCGCCTATCGGATGTCCGTGATAGGCGGAACACTCAATTTCCCAGCAGTCAGTGGTCCGCCTATCATGGACGTCCGCTCATCTTCATACTACGGACGAGGATGAGAGGATGTCCGTGATAGGCGGAACACAGACTGCTGGGAAATTCAGTGTTCCGCCTATCACCGACGGAGGCGCGGCCTTTGAATCCTAGAATGGCCGCTGTCTGTCTGCTCGACACGCTGATCGGGCAGACAGACAGCGATGACTCGAGTATAAGCCGAGGGGGGCACTTTCAGCCTCAAAAAAGAGGCTGAAAATCTCGGCTTATACTCGAGTATATACGGTATATGTAAACACACACTTCCCTGTTCTGTTCTGACAGGAGTGACAGATTGTGTGTTCCTAATAGCTACTAACCACGATCCGTCACTTCCTGTAGTTAGTCCCCTCCCCCTTCAGTTAGAATCACCTCCCAGGTTACACAGTTAACCCCTTCATCATCCCCTATTGTTAACCCCTTTACTGCCAGTGACATTTTTACAGTAATCAATGCATTTTTAATCGCAATGATCGCTGTAGTAATGTCACTGGTTCCAAAAATGTGTCAAAATTGGCGCAGTCACAATAAAAAAAAAAAAAAAAAACGCAGATCGCCTCGTCGCTATTACTAGTAAAAATAATAATAATAATAAAAATGCTATAAATCTATCCCCTATTTTGTAGACGCTATAACTTTTGCACGCATATATATTATATATATATATATATATATATATATTTTTTTTTTTTTACCAAAAACATGTAGAAGAATACATATCGGCCTAAACTGAGGAAAAAATTCGTTTTTTTTATATATTTTTGGGGGATATTTATATTTATTTATTTTAGCAAAAAGTAAAACAAATAATGCTTTTTTTTTCAAAATTGGCGCACTTTTTTGTTTATAGCACAAAAAAATAAAAACCAAAGAGGTGATCAAAAACTACCAAAAGAAAGCTCGATTTGTGTGGGGGGGGGGGGGAGAGGATGTAAATTTTGTTTGTGAGCCACGTCGCACAACCGCACAATTGTCAGTTAAATCGACGCAGTGCCGAATCGCAAAAAAGTGCTCTGGTCAGGAAGGGGGGAAATTCTCCCGGGGCTGAAGTGGTTAAAATTCAAATCAATTTCTCTGTTTCCCTCTGTCTCCCCCTGTAGTCTCTTCCTTCCGTACCCCCCTTTCCCCTTACCGTTTTGCTTTCTCAGCCTTTAGTTTTCATGCTTAGATCCTGCCGGTTAGCCCTGGCGGACAGTAGTGGGTTGTGGGCTTCCCTGGGACTGACCGGTTTTCAACGAGTGTTTGTTCTGTCCGCCTGGGGCCCGGCTCATCGCCCATCTCCCTCCTTTTCCCTTTCTTTATAACACAAAAAATTTGTCCATCTCACTGTAATACATGGCCATGTGATGATTGCTGCTCACCTAGGTGGGATTGGTTTGCTAATTGATGTTGGAGGTCTGGAGAAGGACTCTAGCCCCCGGTCTGGGAATGTTTTTCTTGTTTCGTTTTAAGCCTGTGTTGGGGGTGGTCTCTATATATGTCCCACCTGAGTGATACTGTAAGCTCTATGTTTGAAATTCTGTATGTTTTATTATGATTGTCCATGTGCCTGTTATTTCTTCCGCATTAAATAAATAAAAGAATTACAAAAAAAAAAATTCAAATCAATTTAGAACTTTTTTGAAATGTGTTTTTTCTGGATATTTTTGTCGTTATTCTGTCTC